>NW_026112068.1:67500-150000 GCF_024679095.1 Eriocheir sinensis
AGAAGAAGGTGACAGCTGAGTGTTGTCGAAGAATAGGGGATAGGCGTTTGAAGGATTGTGTCGAGTTGATATGTGGAGAAATTGAGTTTTTGAGGCACTGAAGGACACAAGGTTCCTTCTGCCCCATTCGGAAATGATAGCAAGGTCTGAGGTTAAGCGTTCTGCAGCCTCCAGTCTGGAGTCATGTACTTCCTGTTGGGATGGTCTTCTATTGAAAGAAGTTGAATAATGCAGAGTGGAATCGTCGGCGTATGAGTGGACAGGACAATTTGTTATAGAAAGAAGATCATTGATGAATAACAGGAAGAAAGTGGGTGATAGGACAGAGCTCTGTGGAACACCACTGTTAATAGCTTTAGGGAAAGAACAGTGACCGTCTACCACTGCAGAGATAGAACGGCCGGAGAGGAAACTGGAGATAAAGGAACAGAGTGAGGGATAGAATCCGAAAGAGGGCAGTTTAGAAAGCAAAGACTTGTGCCAGACTCTATCGAAGGCTTTCGATATGCCTAGCGCAACAGAGAAAGTTTCACCGAAACGGCTAAGAGAGGATGACCAAGAGTCAGTTAAGAGAGCAAGAAGATCGTCAGTAGAACGCCCCTTGCGGAACTCATACTGGCGATCAGATAGAAGGTTAAAAGTGGAAAGGTGCTTTTGAATTTTCCGGTTAAGGATTGATTCAAAAGCTTTAGATAGACAAAAAAGTAAAGTTATAGGGCGGTAGTTTGAGGGATTGGAACGGTCACCCTTCTTAGGCACAGGCTGAACAAAGGCGTATTTCCAGCCTGAAGGAAAGGTAGATGTGATAGACAGAGACGATAGAGTTTGACCAGGCAGGGTGTCAGCACGGAAGAACAGTTTTTAAGAACAATAGGAGGCACTCCATCAGGTCCATAAGCCTTCTGAGAGTTGAGTTGAGGCCAGAGAGGGCGTAGAAAGCATAATTTTAAAGAATCTTAATAACAGGCATGAAGGAGTCAGAGGGGGGATGAGTAGGAGGAATATGCTCATAATCGTCCAGGGTGTAGTTCTTACAGAAAGTTTGAGCGAAGTGTTCAGCCTTAGAGATAGATTAGACAGCGGTGCTGCTGTCAGAGTTAAAGAGAGGAGGGAAAGAGGAAGAGGTGAAATTCGAAGAGATATTTTTGGCTAGGTGCAAGAAGTCACGGGAAGAATTAGAAAAAGCAAGGTTTTGACATTTTATATTTATCAAAGAGCTTTTAGTTAGTTGAAGAATACATTTGGCAAGGTTCCGGGAAGAAATATAAAGATCATGGTTAGCAGGAGTACGAAGGCTCTGGTATCTATTGTGAGCTGCCTCTTTATGTTTAATAGCACGAGAACAAGCATTATTAAACCAAGGCTTTTTAGCATGAGGAGTAGAGAAAGAACGTGGAATGTATGCCTCCAATCCAGAGACAATCACCTCTGTGATGCGCTGTGCACACACAGAGGGGTCTCTCTCCTGGAAGTAGTAATCATTCCATGGGAATGAGGGTAGGAAGACACCTACCGAACGGGCGTGAGCTACTCCCGGTGAGGATATATGGGAAGCCAGGAGGGTGCTGAAGCCCTTCAAAGACCCTTCCCATGTCCTAACTAACCGTTTCCCTTTTGTCTCATCAACACCAGAGAGCAGTTCAGCATGCTCTCTAAAGACAGTTCCTCTCTCTTTCTACAGCACACTATATTCACACAACACACACACCTTTTCCCAAAATTCAAAATTCAAAATGGCGAAAAATAACACTGCCTCGGAGTCCCCGCCTGAGGGGGGACCATAAATTCCCCCAGGGAAGACTCCCCTTCTGGCTGCCTACTTGAGAGGTGTCCTGATAACTCCTCAAACCTCCTCCTTATCAATTTCTGCAACATTCGTGGTCTTCGTTCTAATTTTCATTCTGTGGAACACCATCTCTCCTCTAAATCTCATCTTCTCTTCCTCACCGAAACACAAGTTTCTGAGGCTACTGACAGCAACCTCTACTCTGTTCCCTCCTACTATCTCTATCCTCCTACTATCTCTATCCTAAATTTCAATCCAAAGCTGGATGTTGCGCCTACGTGCGCAACGACATCACTCGCTATCGTCCCCACGACCTTGACTCTTCTGAATTTTCCACCATCTGGCTAAGACTTCATTGTCATTCTATTACAAAATACATCTGTGCTGTTTATCTCTCACCTAACTCTACTAACTATGTAAAATTCTTTGACTATTTGAATTCTAAAGTGGAGCACATCTTGACTCTCCCTTCGCTGAAATCTCCATCTTGGGAGATTTCAATGTTCACCACCAGCTTTGGCTTTCATCCTCTTTCACTGACCAGCCTGGTGAACAAGCCTACAACTTTGCTTTCCTCAACGACCTAGAGCAGTTGGTTCAGCACCCTACACGTATTCCCGACCGTCTTGGAGACAGGCCCAACATTCTAGACCTTTTCCTTACCTCTAATCCTTCTGCTTACTCTGTCAAACTATTCTCTCCGTTAGGCTCCTCCGATCATAACCTTATTTATGTTTCCTGTCCTATCGCTCCTGTACATCCTCTGAACCCACCGAAGAGGCGATGCTTCTGGCATTTTGCTTCAGCTCGGTGGGACGACCTGAGGATGTACTTTTCCGATTTCCCGTGGAATGATTACTGCTTCCAGGAGACAGACCCCTCTGTGTGTGCCCAGCGCATCTCAGAGGTGATTGTCTCTGGAATGGAGGCATACATTCCACGTTCTTTCTCTACTCCTCATGCTAAATAGCCTTGGTTTAATCATGCTTGTTCTCGTGCTATTAAATATAGAGAGGCAGCTCACAAAAGGCTCCAGAGCCTTCGAACCCCCACTAACTATGACCTTTACATTTCAGCCCGGAATCGTGCCAAATCTATTCTCCGACTTACCAAAACTTCTTTTATCAACAGAAAATGTCAACACCTTGCTTCTCCTAATTCTTCTCGTGACTTCTGGCATATAGCCAAAAATATCTCCTCCAATTTCACTTCTTCCTTTTTCCCTCCTCTCCTTAACCCTGACGGCAGCACTGCCGTCTCATCTGCCTCTAAGGCTGAACTCTTCGCTCAAACTTTCTGTAAGAACTCCACCTTGGACGATTCTGGGCATATTCCTCCTACTCATCCCCCCTCTGACTCCTTTAAGCCTGTTATTAAGATTCTTCCAAATGATGCTTTCTGTGCCCTCTCTGGCCTCAACTCAACTCTCAGAAGGCTTATGGACCTGATGGAGTGCCTCCTATTGTCCTTAAAAACTGTGCTTCCGTGCTGACACCCTGCCTGGTCAAACTCTTTCGTCTCTGCCTATCAACATCTAGCTTTCCTTCATGCTGGAAGTATGCCTTTGTACAGCCTGTGTCTAAGAAGGGTGACCGTTATCATCCCTCAAACTACTGCCCTATAGCTTTACTTTCATGTATATCTAAAGCTTTTCAATCAATCCTTAACCGGAAGATTCAAAAGCACCTTTCCACTTCTAACCTTCTATCGCCAGTATGGGTTCCGCAAGAGGCGTTCTACTGACGATCTTCTTGCTCTCTTAACTGACTCTTGGTCATCCTCTCTTAGCCGTTTCGGTGAAACTTTCTCTGTTGCGCTAGACATATGGAAAGCCTTCGATAGAGTCTGGCACAAGTCTTTGCTTTCAAAACTGCCCTCTTTCGGATTCTATCCCTCTCTCTAATCCTTTATCTCCAGTTTCCTTTCCGGCCGTTCTATCGCTGCGGTGGTAGACGGTCACTGTTCTTCCCCTAAACCTATCAACAGTGGTGTTCCACAGGGCTCTGTCCTATCACCCATTATCTTCCTGTTATTCATCAATGATCTTCTTTCCATAACAAACTGTCCTGTACACTCATACGCCGACGACTCCACTCTGCATTATTCAACTTCTTTCAATAGAAGACCATCACAACAGGAAGTACACGACTCCAGACTGGATACAGAACGCTTAACCTCAGACCTTGCTATCATTTCCGATTGGGGCAGAAGGAACCTTGTGTCCTTCAATGCCTCAAAAACTCAATTTCTCCACCTATCAACTCGACACAATCTTCCAAACATCTATCCCTTATTCTTCAACAACACTCAGCTATCACCATCTTCAACACTAAACATCCTCGGGCTATCCTTAACTCAAAATCTCAACTGGAAACTTCACATCTCCTCTCTCGCTAAATCAGCTTCCTCGAGGTTGGGCGTTCTGTATCGTCTCCGCCAGTTCTTCTCCCCCGCGCAGTTGCTATCCATATACAGGGGCCTTGTTCGCCCTCGTATGGAGTATGCATCTCACGTGGTGGGGGGGCTCCACTCACACAGCTCTTCTGGACAGAGTGGAGTCTAAGGCTCTTCGTCTCATCAGCTCTCCTCCTCCTACTGATAGTCTTCTACCTCTTAAATTCCGTCGCGATGTTGCCTCTCTATCTTCTATCGATATTTCCACGCTGACTGCTCTTCTGAACTTGCTAACTGTATGCCTCCCCCCCTCCCCCGGCCCCGCTGCACACGACTTTCTACTCATGCTCATCCCTATACTGTCCAAACCCCTTATGCAAGAGTTAACCAGCATCTTCACTCTTTCATCCCTCACGCTGGTAAACTCTGGAACAATCTTCCTTCATCTGTATTTCCTCATGCCTACGACTCTTTCAAGAGAAGGGTATGAGGACACCTCTCCTCCCGAAATTGACCTCTCTTTTGGCCACCTCTTTTGATTCTTTTTTGGAGCAGCGAGTAGCGGGCTTTTTTATTATTGTTTCCTTTTTTTGTGCCCTTGAGCTGTCTCCTTTGTTGTAAAAAAAAAAAAAAAAATCGGAAAAGTATATCTTCAGGTCGTCCCACCGAGCTGAAACAATATGCCAGAAACATCGCCTCTTCGGTGGGTCCAGAGGATGTACAAGAGCAGTAGGACATGATACAGAAATAAGGTTGTGATCGGAGGAGCCCAACGGAGAGAACTATTTGACAGAGTAAGCAGAAGGGTTAGAGGTAATGAAGAGGTCTAGTATGTTGGGCCTGTCTCCAAGACGGAGGAATACGTGTAGGGTGCTGAACCAACTGCTCTAGGTCGTTGAGGAGAGGAAAATTGTAGGCTTGTTCACCAGGCTGGTCAGTGAAAGAGGATGAAAGACAAAGCTGGTGGTGAACATTGAAATCTCCCAAGATGGAGATTTCAGCGAAGTAAGAGTGGGTCAAGATGTGCTCCACTTTAGAGTTCAAGTAGTCAAAGAATTTTACAAAGTTAGTAGAGTTAGGTGAGAGATAAACAGCACAGCTGTATTTAGTAATAGAATGACAATGAAGTCTTAGCCAGATGGTGGAAAATTCAGAAGAGTCAAGGTCGTGGGCACGACAGCATGTGATGTCGTTGCGTACATAGGCGCAACATCCAGCTTTGGATTGAAATTTAGGATAGAGATAGTAGGAGGGAACAGAGTAGAGATTACTGTCAGTATCCCCGGAAACCTGTATTTCGGTGAGGAAGAGAGGGTGAGGTTTAGAGGAGGAGAGATGGTGTTCCTCAGAATGGAAATTAGAACGAAGACCGCGAATGTTGCAGAAATTGATAAGGAGGTTTGAGAAGTTATCAGGACACCTCTCAAGTCGGCAGCCATATATATATATATATATATATATATATATATATATATATATATATATATATATATATATATATATATATATATATATATATATATATATATATATATATATATATATGGGCAGGAGATTTTCTCTTATACATATTTGGTTGAAGGTGATAACTAACTCAGCGTTATATATCTTCTTGAGTAAATTCTCTTTATATCTTAAGTGTGTCTTATTCTCTTTTGTTAAGACTGAGATGACATCTCCATATGGTGTCATCGTTGTCGCCAGATCGCGATTTCGGGTCCTTGACCCTTCTTCAGTGGCAGGAGGGGAGCTGTGTCCGTCTTGAGATCTCGAATGAGAATGACTTCACTACTGTTCTGTAAAGATTTACCTCCTTAATAGGGGGACAGGGCCTTTGCTCAATTAAAGGCGGCCCTGTAAAGGGGGGCGGGCAATTCAAGTCCCGGCGGGTGTAGGGACGCCGCCGCCGCCACAGCCACGGGTAACAGCCGGCGAGCAGCGACGGAGGCACGGGCCCTCCGGGCAGGCGCCCAGAAGCAGCCCGTAGCGGTACACGGGCGAGCAGCTGACCAGTCGACTTGACTGCAGCGGGGGGGCCCAAAGCGAGGATGACCACGCGGGTCAACCTCGCCGCCGCAGAAGGGCCACCCGGCTGCTCGCCCACGGAGTGCTGGCGTTCCACTGACTTCATAATCATCATCATATGTTGGATAGATCGGAAAATGTGTGAAAAAATGAAGGTGGGGGATAGATTAGAAAGGTCAAAAGGTTGTAAATGTAGTAGGAGAGAAAAGCTGGCGGGCTTAACCACCTTGCTCCAGTTCTTTTATTTTTAACTTCCACCGGCCCGCACCACGTCGGACAGAACGAAAAATAAAGTGGGGGGAAGGAGAAGTGGGAGTCGCTTCTATAATGATTACCAAATTAACTTTTTTTCCCCTCCTTTTTTGTTTTATAGCTTTTTTGTGATTTTTGGTTTTAAACACTAGATTTTTTTTTAAAACCCTGTAGAAACCGCTCTGGTGTGACCACAGCTAACCTAACACATCAAATCTTTATAAAAAACCTAACGGAACGCGACCACCAGGGCGGTATCTCAAATGTTAAGTAATAATTATTAATCACTCTCCCGGCGATCGCGAGCAATCGTGATCTGGGAGAACCGTGCCTTACGGCCCGACACCCCCAGCCACCAGCCCCCCCCCCCCGCCCAGACAGGTGAGTAAGATGTTCTTTATTTACATGTGCAGGTAAGTTATCTTTAATAGGTTTTCAATTATCAACCCTCTCACGGCGGGCCAGAGTAGTCGGTGAGCGAGGAGACCCGTGCGCCACTGCCCGTCTCTCCCCGCCACCCACCCGGCCCCGCCGCGACAGGTGAGTTTTAGGTTGCGTATTTTCTAGTAAGTAACAAACTTGTGTCTCTTATTTGTGATTTGAATTGGTTATTACATCTCTCCGTGGTTTGGAGCGTTGAGTTTGACAGGAGGTCCGTGCTTTCAGCCCGCCCCTCCGGCCCCTCGGCTCCGCACCACTGAAAGAATGGTTTGATAGGGGTTACTTGTTTAGCTTTATCGCGTAGTGTATACTTTTTCTGATAACTGTTTATTATGATTTTAGTTTTTCTGTAATACTGGTGGTTTTTGTCCTCTTCGTAGTTGTCGAGAATGTATGTCATGTATGGGTCCTCCAGGGCTTCCAATTTTCTGAATGTGCTTACTGCTCTTGTATATAGATTGAAGTTGATTGGTTCTAGCTTTGCTTCTTCGTGTAGCATCTTTGTGTTCCTTGCATATGGGTGTCTCTCATTCATGGCAAAGCGAAGAGCTTTATTTTGCACTTTTTGTAGTTTGTTTTGTTTATTCCTGCTTGTTGTTACTAAGGGAATCGATGGGTAGAGCAATATGGGTACGATGAATGCCTTGACAAGATGTGTTTTTATGTTGGTAGGTAAGTTCCTGAATCTGTAGAGTTCTGTAAGTTTGCTTTTTCCTTTGGTAATGGTTTCATTGATATGGCGCTCTTTGCCTGTCCTTCCCATTGTGAGTCCTAGTACTTTGCCGTGTGGAGAGTATTCTATTTTTGATCCATCTATGATAATGTCGTTTTTCTTTTTGACTGCTATGGGAACTATTTTGAATTTGTTTTTGTTGGTTTTTATTTTCCATTTTGCCTCGTATGTATTGACTTTGGTTATTTCGTGGATGCGTCGTGTCATTAATTCTCTCGATTGGCCAGGGTAAGTTATGATTTGTGTGACGTCTTCTGCATATTGTACATTTGTGCATCCCCATGCTGCTGGTTGAGGTAGGTCTGAAGTGTATATTGTGTATAATGTGGGTGAGATTGCTGATCCTTGTGGTACTCCGGCTGATAGAAAGAACTCTTGACCTGTGTAGTTCCCGACTTTTATTTTTGCTTTCCGTCCCGTGATGTAGTTATTGAGGTATCTGGTGATTGTGTCCGGTAAGTTGAGAAGTGCTATCTTGTATTGAAGGCCTCCGTGCCAAACCTTGTCAAATCCTTTGGCAACGTCTCGAAGTACTATGTATATCTGGTCTCTTCGTGCTATATGGTGAGCTATTGTTTCGTGAATAACTGTGAGTGCTGTGTCCGTGCCTCTGTTTGATCTGAATCCGTGTTGTGTGCAGGGGAGTTTGTTGTGGTTTTCAAGATAGTTTCTCAGCCTTCTGTTAACTATTTTCTCCAGTATTTTCCCGGGTACCTCTAGTAGGGATATTGGCCTGTAGTTTTCTGTTTTTTTTAGGGTTAGTATCAGGCTTTGGTATTAGTTTGATGATTGCCGTTTTGAATTTTGTTTTATGGTAACCCAATGAAAGGGTGTGGTTGAATATCTCTTTTAGCAACTCTACTGCGTTGTCCGGTATGTGACTTCACTGCGAACGCGCTGGCCTTTTATTCAGGCTAGGCGGGCGCTGGTTGGCTGAGCGCCTCAGCGGCGGATTTTCTTTTCATGCTCGGAAGTGCTTGTAAGTCTAGGTGCTGGATGTTCAAGCTTGGCTCCATTTCCTTGATGTAGAGAGCTTCGAGGATGGGAAGGCGTCTCGTATCGGTGCAGGTCGTGATGATTTCGGTGTTCTTTTCTAGTATTTCTCTTGTGAGGGTCTTGTTGTGTTATCTTCTCATGTGGGTCTTCGGTGCTCCTGATGCAAGGTGGTAGGTAAGGCGTCTACTTAGCTTCATTGTCGTCATGCCAATATAGGATGTGAAGGGCTGCACAGCTCCCTTGGTTGCAGGTGAACATATATGCAACATGCGACTGGTGAGCTTTGTCTTGTTCCTTGTAGGGGCTGTTCCGCAACAGGATATGGCTTGTTTTCTTGCTCTTGTAGTAGATTATAAGGTTTATTCTTTTTTCTTTGTTTGTTGGGGTCACATTTTTCTTGATGATTTGTTTCATAATCCTTTCCTCTTCTTTGCAGCAGGTGGAGAAGTGTGCCTTGTAGTAGAGGTTGATGTCTTCATTCGTGGTAGTGGCTTCTTTTGTCGTGTACCATCGGTTTATTATGCGGTTTGCTTGTTTGTCTATATCCGCTGTAGTAAATCCATTGCTGACAAGTACTTTAGTTGATCTTTGTATCTCGTCGTCGACTTGCTTCCAGGTGCTGCAGTGGGAGATTGCTCTTCGTATGTAGGCGGCGATGGTCGAATCCTTGTAGCGCTGGGGGCATTCACTTTTGCCGTTGAGACAGTTGCCTGAATTTGTAGGCTTGATGTAGACTTGCGTGGTGAATCTGTCTTCGTTCTGCTTCACTAAGACGTCTAGGAAGGGCATCTCTCCGTCGCTGCTTCTTTCTACGGTGAATCTAAGTCCGGAGGTATCCTGTAGGCAGCTACGTAGTTGTTCAATTTCCTCTTCGTTTCTTGTTAGGATGAAGATGTCGTCTATATAGCGGCAGTATATGGTTGGCTTCGTAACTTTTTTGAAGACTTCTTCCTCTACACAGCCCATGAAAAAATTAGCGAGAAGGACTCCGAGGGGGGTGCCCATGGCGACGCCATCCACTTGTTGGTATTTCTGGCCGCGGGGACAGGTAAAGGGGGCTTCTATAGTGCAGCAATGAAGGAGGTCGCGCAGGTTGTCTTCTGGGATGTCGAGAGCTGGGGTGCTGTCGTTATGGTAGACGCGTTCAATGATGTAGTTGATGGTGCGGTCTACGGGAACATTGGTGAATAGTGATTCGACGTCTAGTGATGCGATGGTACCTTGCGCATTGTTGGTCTTGAGGATGTCAAGGAAATCGGTCGCCGAGCTCAAACTGTATGTCGCAGGGACATATGGGGTCAGTATTGTACACAGCTGCTTGGCGATGTTGTAAGTCGGGGTAGGTATTTGCGAGATGATGGGCCTGAGTTTGTTTCCTGGCTTGTGTGTTTTTACTGTACCGTAACAGTAACCCATGCCGTACTCGCCGATGATCTTGCTGAATTTGGTGGTTTCGCTGACGTTGTTGATCTTCGTGATGAGCTTGTTCAACTTCTTCTTGAGGTTATCCGTGGGGTCTCTGCTGATTTTGGCGAACTTGGCTTCGTCCGAAAGGATGTTGTCAATCTTGCTCAAGTATTCAGTGGTATCAATGAGCACATAAGCAGCGGTTTTGTCGGCTTTTCGGATGGTAATGTTGGGGTCTGCCTTAAGTTGTTTTGCGGCTTCAACGTGTCTTGGCTCTAGGATCTTGCTGTTGTGTGCTCCTCTAGTCTTCGACGATTCAGCTATAATTTCTTGTCGAAAAGTCGGTTTGACAGAGACTTCTTTTTGTTTGACCAGGTTTTCTACGTTGTCTATCAATATCTCACACTCTAGCCGCTTCTGGTGTTTCCTGGGCTTAGAAAGGATGTGGCAATTCAGGCCGAAGTTCAGCAGTTCTTCTTGGTCAGGAGTGAATGAAGGAAGCTCTCTACATCAAGGAAATGGAGCCTAGCTTGAACATCCAGCACCTAGACTTACAAGCACTTCCGAGCATGAAAAGAAAATCAGCCGCTGAGGCGCTCAGCCAATCAGCGCCCGCCTAGCCTGTATAAAAGGCCAGCGCGGACGCGAGAGGACCTTACCCTGCTCCCTGTGGTGAGGCACGGGCTATCACCCAGCGGCTCCCAAGTCAAACGGGGCGCAGCTATGCACGCCTCAGCCGAGAGAAGGAGGGAGCTAGAGGAGGCAGTGGCTGCGGGCTCGCCATCAGCCCATTGGTATTCCGCAGCCACTGACTTTGGTCAACGAGCGATACCGATGCCCCTCCCACGACGGACGGAGACCAGCCTCCGCCGCCTGCGTCTTGGGTACAAGTGTTTCTCGACACTTAATCCTGAAGCTCCAGTACCAGTCGACTGCTCGCATTGTGGGGAGGAGGTTCTCCAACCACTCCTCCACTACCTCCTCGAGTGTGAATGCACTCAGCAATTCCTTCCCAACCCGGAGGGGTTGCCTGCCCCTAGCCTTATCGGGTACCTGAGTGACGACCAGCTGCTGCGCCTCGTTGAGGAGTGTGCCCCGCCCCGATAAAGAACTGTCTGTTCACTGCTTCCAGCTACAGGCCGTCTATTGAGACAAAGGCCTGTTTCCCCTTGTGAGGGGATAAATCTTCAACAACAACAACAACAACGAGAGGACCTCCCCGCTCTCCAGACGCCAACCGGCCACCGAGGAAGAAGAAGAAGAAGAGGACGAGCGGTTGAAGAAGAATATACGACTGGCGCGCCTTCCCATTGGCTGCCGCCACAGGGGGCTGCGCACGCAGCGTTGGAGTATCCTGACAAAAAAGAAGCCGAGCCTGGAAGCAGCCACTGGCCTCCCAGTCTTCCTATTGGCTCTCGCTCCTTGGGTGGTGGGTTTTTGAGGGTTGTTAGCCCTCGCGGGCTATATGCCATAGGCTGGCCCGCCTGCTCCTTGAGGTGCGCGCGCAACCTGCATCCCACCATCGCAGGCTCTCGGTCGAGCCTGACCGTGTCGCCCCGCCCACCACCTCGACCGCGCTTCCCCATTGGTCCGCGCTCCACCCGGAGCGGGCCAGGCGCCGTGAGTGAAGATTGCTGCAAACTCCACACTCCCTTCTGCTGCCACTTCTACTGCTGCCTTCGGGACTCTGCTGCTGACGCTACAGCTGCTGTCGCTGCTGCTGCTGCTGCTGCTGCTGCTTCCTAATTCCCCGTTCTGGGCGACAAAGGAGAACCACTGACTCTGTCTTGATCTTGCCCCGGCAGACGCAAGTGACGTTCCCGCACGAGGCCGGATTGGAGGTAACCCCCCGGACTTGCGGAACGTTTCCTTGTGCTCTGCTGGACACGAGAGGTTCAGACAGGCTTTCCCTTCCACTACTACCTTTCTTTTCTTTCCGCTCTTGGTTGCGGGGCCTGGGGGACCTTAAAAGACCCCAGAAGTCCTAAAGCAAGAGCACCCTACGATGCCCTAGCGGAGCCCGTGATAGCGCGGGTCCAACGCTACGGGCGGGTGAGGTCACACTTTCTAATAGGGTTAGGACTAAGTCTGGGGGGCACCAGCTTGTAGCAGCTGGGTCACCATCTGAACAACCAGACCTAGCAGGCAGGGCCACCTCTCCCTAGAAAACGATGCCACCATGACTCGTGTCAAAATAAAACACCGCACCCCCAACACCGACACCCGTACCTCCCTCCTCGACATCCTCAGTCAACAGGATGTCTACGCCAACGCCACACCCATCCCAGACGGATTCATCGTCACCACCAGCCTGGAGCAGGACGGACGTCATCTTCGGTGACGGATGCATGACAGCTCTGCGCAATGGCGGATTCCACCCAATCTTGCCCCCGGACCTTAAAGCTCAGCGGACCGTCCTGCTGTTTGGAGTTGACCCAGACATCAAGCGACGCGACCCGCCATGCATTCAGGCAGAGCTAGAGAAACACAACCTCTTCGCGGACGGGAACGTCGACATGGTGTACCCGTTCCCCTCTGCCCCCATCTTGAAAATTACTTTCACAAACAGTGCCGCAGCACTCAAATCAACTGAACAGGGGCTCAAGATGTTCAACCTGCGCATCCCCCCCCACCAAATCCAGCAGGAGGAATACATCCCCGTCACCACCTGCATGCGCTGCTATAAACTAGGCTCCCACACATCAAAAGACTGCCCCAAACCTGCAAACTTCCTCCTCTGCTCAGAATGCGGGACGGAGGGCCACCGGTTCGGCTCCTGCCCCTCCCAAGAGAAACATTGTCTGAACTGCGGGGGCCACCCCCGGACCCTGGCATACAACTGCCCAGAACGACGCAAGGTGATCACGGCAACTAAGGAGGCCAATAAAACAAGTCAATCCCTCACCTACAGCGCGGCCGCCGCATCCGCCCCTCCTTCGCCGACGCTGGTGCCCGCCCTCCCCACCAACCTGCCCACCATTCTGCCCTCCACTATCAACACCATCATCACGTGCGTGACACGCACACTTCCAAAACGCGATTTCGCCAGGGAGCTACAGGTCGTCGTTGAACTCTATTCTAACTGCGAACAACCTCCATCCATCATCATCCCGGAGACTCCAGACTCCCAAAACTGTTCGCCCCTGCCACTCAACCAGCACCTGCCAAGTTCCTACCACTGCTGAGCCACCTCCTGCCCATGACCTGCTGACTGAAGATTCTCCACCCTCTCGCCAGGCGGCCTCCCACTCCTCTGCACCAGCCTCCCCAGCAAGCACCACAACAACCTACCACAATCCCCCACCACCTCTTCCCCTCCACCTCCCCCCCCCTCTCGTCACCCCTACCCTCATCACCCCAACTTTACGCCCGGCTCACGTAGTACCTCTTTCGAATCCACCTCCGCGTCCGTCACGGAGCATGTCATTCATCACTCCCACACGCCCATCTGGCCCAGACACCCGCATGTACAAAGATAGACTAAGAAAAATAAACCGAGCTGAAAATCGTACAACACAACGTCCTGAGCTGGACAATGCACAAATTCAGTTTAACCAATATATACAGGGATCTGGACCCCCATCATACTCATCAATGGCCACGGAGTCTCTGACGGCGCCAGTTTCAAACTACATGGATACTCTGTCCACAGAAAAACCACGCAAACGCTCATAATGATGGCACCGCGATTGACATCAAACACGGCCTTCACTTCAAACTCATTGATGATTTCACTTCGACGCCCTTGCAGTGAACTGACCACACACACGGGCAAATATCGTCTCCACCTCTATCAGCCCCCTTCAAGAACTTCCTTCCCATACCCGATTTCACCAGAATCTTTCGGAGACAGATCCCTGTATATATGATTGCCGACCTGAACGCCAACCACCCAACACTCGGCTACACACACGAACACAAAGGCCGACAGATCCAACACCTCATCACACACAGAACAATTCAACACATTGGACCCCACTTCCCCACATAGCCCACAACACAGCTACCACTCCAGACATCATCCTCACCAACAATCATACCTATCAACATCGCCATCACTCAAGGCCCCATGACCATGAGTGACCACATCCCTGTCATCCTCACCCTCTCCACCAACCCAATACAGATCCCTACGGCCCAGACCCCTCTCTCGAGCAGACTGGGCCCAGTTTAAAACGACGATGTCAGAGAAGCTCAGGGACGCTCAATTAACCCGCAGCCTCCATCGACTACATTGACATCTATACACAAGCATGGTACAACGCCGTGGAGACGGCGGTGCAGACCAACATCCCAACCACTCGACACAAAAACACTTACCCATTCCCATTTCAGCCACACAACACGCACCCTCATCGCCCAGCACACAGCCATCCAACACGAAGCCAACACCAACGGCTGGACCCACCACTTTACGAACACCACAAACAGCTTCAAACACACTTCACCAGCACTTGCTGAGCGACAGCCGCGCCCACTGGGGCGAGGTTATAGCAGACAGCGTCCTTTACCACGACCCAGCCACCTTCTGGCGTAAAACCAAACAACTAATGGGGACGGACTCGACCAACGCCCTCTACCTCTTCACCCCTACCCGCGACAAGGTCTATGACACCGCAGACAAGGAGGCTCTCCACAGGGCCCACTGGACAGACGTTTTTACTGACGAGGACAAAGAATGGGACAACGACGATACTGAGACTGAAATCCGCGACTTTTTAGCAGCCAACCACCACAGACTAACCCCTCACGATACTGCCGACCCTAACCGACTTAACGCTGACAATAACTTTCTAACGCTGGACATCACGACTGACCACGTCACTACCATCATTCGACGCATGAAAAAGACCTGCCCTGGCCACAGTGGCATCAACAAAACTATAATGCGCCACCTCCTCCTGAGGCAATCAACTACCTGACCTGATATTTAATGCTTCCCTCTCAGCGGGATACTTTCCTGACAAGTTTAAAATGCCACTCTCAAACTCATTCCCAAGGGGAGTAAAAACCCCCACGACCCCTCCAACTACCGCCCGATATCTCTCCTCGAGGTGCCGGGGAAGATATTCGAGCGTGTGCTCAACCACCGACTCAGGACCTTTTTTGAAGACTCTGACATTCACAACGATTTACAGTTTGGTTTTAGACACGGACGAGGAACAGCGCATGCCCTCGCTCTGGTGAGCGAGACTGTCGCTCAGTACAAAGCGGACGGGGGGCAGTGTCATATCGTCCAGCGGGACATCACCAAGGCCTTCGACAAAGTATGTCACCTAAGCATGAAGTACAAAATCTTACACCTCGGACTTCCTATTATTCTAGAGAAGCTATTATGCGACTTTCTAGATGACCGGTCGGCTAGGATAAGACTTGGAAACTTCTTAGGCGACAGCTTTGCCCTTGGCTGCGGTGTCCCTCAGGGCAGTGTGCTGTCCCCCACGCTCTTCACACTGTACACAAGAGATTCCCCTCTCACACGTCGCGGCATAAACATCTCATACGCCGACGACGTCACTCAAATAATCGGATACCCCGGAAGGTCCATCCGGATGGCTCAGGCGCCTACAGTTAGGGAAATCGACTCCCTCAACGCCTACGAGTCCAAATGGCGTATCCGAACAAACACACAAAAATTTTCAGTTATGAGACTTGGATCCCGAAACAACGAACAACTCATAACCGCAACAGATGTACATGACACACAACAACGTGGATCGATCCTCGGACTACACATATCTACAAATGGCTATCAAAAGCATGTCCAGCACAGGGCGCAGTACGCAAACAGTCAACTCACTAGGCTGTACCGGTTCAAACTCATGCCTCCGAAAATCAAACTCCACCTTGTTAAAACCCTTATCCTTCCTATCCTTGATTACCCCCCCATCCCCACACACACCCTAAGCAACACCCAGCTTGGGAAGCTGCAACGCATCCAAAACAAAGCACTCCGGTTCGCCACGAACCAAAACTACCCGTTCACGATGAACACAGAGCAAATACACACTGCCACAAAAACCCTCCCCCTTAACGTAAGACTTCACGACCGGGCTGTCAAAACGTGGCTCCGCCTCGAGTCACTCCGCTTACCCTACCTCACCACTCTCACTGACAATGCCCATAACGTTCGCCGCTACCACCAATCATTCCCCAGCAGCCTGGCTGCACTCAACACCATCCCCACCCCGCTCTTTCACTGACCCCACATCTCTCCCTGACGACACCTAGCTAGCTAGATACCAAACAACAAAACACCCACACCACGACACACACACAAACTGTAAACCTACACCTACTACATAACACCAACATCTACAACTATCAAATTCGTTATTTGTGTATTTATAAAATAACTATATATATTGTCAATTCAACCTACAGAAATCAATGTATATTTATATAACTATGAATAAATATGTCCTTGTCAGGTGGACGCCCACCATCTTTCTACCTCCTCCTGTACTTCTCTCTCTTCTCCCCCCTTTCCCTTCTCCACCCCCCCCTTCTTCCCTTCACCCCCACTCTCTCTAAAAAAAAATAAAAAAATAAAAAAAAAAAAAAGGTAGTCACTCTCACTCGAGACCTCATGACGGACACAGCTCCACTCCTGCCACTGAAGAAGGGTCAAGACCCGATGTATTGATCTGGCGACATATTTTTCCATATGGAATGTCATCTCAGTCTTATCAAAAGAACAATTCTTAAGACACTCTTAAGAAAACAAGAAAAACTTCAGAAACAAGGAAAACTCAAGAAAATATATAAACTAACAGGTTAATATCACCTTCAATAAATATATATATATATATATATATATATATAACATATATATATATATATCTATATATATATAGATATATATATATATATATATAGCTATATATATATATATATATATATATATATATATATATATATATATATATATATATATATATATATATATATATATATATATATATATATATATATATATATATAAATATATTTATATATATATATATATATATATATATATATATATATATATATATATATATATATATATATATATATATATATATATATATATTTATTTATATAGGAAGGCGGCCATTATATATAAATTAATAAACGCAACTGTACGGAGAAATGAAGGCGGTCATCATATATAAATTAATAAACGCAACTGTACGGAGAAATGAAGGCGGCCATTATATATAAATTACTAAAAGCAACTGTACGGAGAAATGACGGCGGTCATCATATACAAATTAATAAACGGAACTGTACAGAGAAATTAAGGCGGCTATCATATATAAGTTAATAAACAGAACTGTACGAAGAAATGAAGGCAGCCATCATATTTAAATTAATAAACGGAATTGTACGGAGAAATGAAGGCGGCCATTATATATAAATTAATAAACGGAACTGTACGTAGAAATGAAGGGGATATCATATATAAATTGATGAACGGAACTCTACGTAGAAATTAAAAAGAGCATTATACATAAATTAATAAACGGAATAGTGTGAAAAAATGAAGGAGGCCATTATATATAAATTAATAAACGCAACTGTACAAAGATATGAAGCAGGCCATTATATTTAAATTAATAAGCGCAATTGTACGTAGAAATGAAAAAGCATTATATATAAATTAATAAACGGAGTTTTACGTAGAAATAAAGGAGGCAATTATATATAAATTAATAAACGGAATTGTACAAAGATATGAAGGAGGCCATTATATTTAAATTAATAAACGGAATTGTACGTAGAAATAAAAGAGGCCATTATATATAAATTAATAAACGGAACTGTCCAAACATATGAAGGAGGCCATTATATATAAATTAATAAACGGAACTGTATAGAAATGAAAAACAGCATTATATATAAATTAATAAACGGAATTGTACGTAGAAAGGAAGACGGCCATTATAGATAAATTAGTAAACTGAACTGTACGGAGAAATGAAGGCGGCCATCATATATATATATATATATATATATATATATATATATATATATAGATATATATATATATATATATATATATATATATATATATATGTATATATATATATATATATATATATATATATATATATATATATATATATATATATATATATATATATAGCTATATATATATAAATATATATATTATTTAATTAATGTAATCCTGTATAACGAAGATTTACTCTGGAGTTTTCTTCAGTCCGACAAAATTATTAATGTCCTCCACACCATAACCGTCGAAAATGTTTTTTCTTAACTGTCTTTTATCATCGTCTCGGCCTCTAAATTAACTCAAGTTGCGACGGAACACGAAACACAACGGGCATTATGAAAATACACAAATGTCTATATAAAATAAAAACAACTACAAAACAAACAAGAAATTACATGGAAAAACGGTGCTTCAAAAAAAAAAAAGAATAGGAGAGTTAGTCGTTATATATATATATATATATATATATATATATATATATATATATATATATATATATATATATATATATATATATATATATATATATATATATATACATATATATATATATATATATATATATATATATATATATATATATATATATATATATATATATATATATATATATATATAAAACGGAACTGTAAAGATGAAGAGGCATTATAAATAATTTTAAAAGAAATTGGAAAAAATGAAGGAGGCTATTATATTAAATTAATAAACGGAACTGTACAGAAATGAAAAGAGCATTAATATATAAATTAATAAACGGAATTTTACGTAAAGGAAGACATTATATATAAATTAGAAAACGGAACTGTACTGAAAAATGAAAAGCCATATATATATATATAAACTGATATATATATATATATATATATATATATATATATATATATATATATATATATATATATATATATATATATATATATATATATATATATATATATATATATATATATATTACACATATATATATATATATATATATATATATTTATATATATATATATATATATATATATATATATATATACGCCATTATAAATAATTTTAAAAAAGGAACTGTACGGAGAAATGAAGGAGGCCATTATATTTAAATTAATAAACGGAACTATACGGAAAAATGAAGCAGGCCATTATATATCAATTAATAAATGGAACTGTACGGAGAAATAAAGAAGACCATTATATATAAATTAATAAATAGAACTGTAAGGAGAAATGAAGGAGGCCATTATATATAAATTAATAAACGGAACTGTACGAAGAAATGAAGACGGCCATCATATATAAATTAATAAACGGAACTGTACGAAGAAATGAAGACGGCCATTATATATAAAATAATAAACGGAACTGTACGAAGAAATTAACGCGGCCATTATAAATAAATTAATAAACGGAACTATACGTAGAAATGAAGGCGCCATCATATATAAATTAATAAACGGAACTGTACGTAGAAATGAAGGCGCCATCATATATAAATTAATAAACGGAACTGTACGTAGAAATAAAGGCGCTATCATATATAAATTAATAAACGGAACTGTACGTAGAAATAAAGGCGCTATCATATATAAATTAATAAACGGAACTGTACGTAGAAATAAAGGCGCTATCATATATAAATTAATAAACGGAACTGTACGTAGAAATAAAGGCGCTATCATATATAAATTAATAAATGGAACTGTACGAACAAATGAAAAAAAGCATTATATATAAATTAATAAACAAAATAGTACATAAAAATGAAGGAGGCCATTATATATAAATTAATAAACGGAACTGAACAAAGATATGAAGGAGGCCATTATATAGAAATTAATAAACGGAACTGTACAAAGATATGAAGAGCCATATATAGAAATTAATAAACAGACTATTACGTATAGAAGAATGAAGGAGGCCATTATTTATAAATTAATAAACGGAACTGTACAAAGATATGAAGAAGGCCATTATATTTAAATTAATAAATGGAACTATACGGAGAAATGAAGGATGCTATTAAATATAAATTCATAAACGGAACTGTACAGAAATGAAAAAGAGCATTATATATAAATTAATAAACGGAATTTTACGTAGAAAGGAAGACGGCCATTATATATACATTAGTAAACGGAAATGTATAGAAATAAAGGCGTATCATATATATATATATATATATATATATATATATATATATATATATATATATATATATATATATATATATATATATATGTATATATATATATATATATATATATATATATATATATATATATATATATATATCGCTTATATATATATATATATATATCTATATATATATATATGTATATATATATATATTTATATATATATATATATATATATATATATATATAAATATATATATATATACATATATATATATATATATATATATATATATATATATGTCCTACGCACCCTTCTGACTTTCTCGAGAAAGCAAGTTTAACTATTTTGAGTCTTTCACTCATGTAGCAAGTTTCTCAACTCCTGAATCATCTTAGTCATCATCCTCTGCAACGAATTCTACCATATATATATTCTATATAAAAAGAATATTCCTATATATAGTATATCATTCATTTATATACCTGGATCATGTTCCACGGCATCCCTTCTGACTTCTTTCGAGAAAGCGTTTAACTGTTTGAGTCTTTTCTCGTATGAAGGCAGCCAACTCCCTGAACCATCTTAGTCATCATCCTTCGCAACGATTCTACCATTTGATATATATATATATACATAAGAACATAACATAATATTTATTTACGATGTCAAGGGGCCTATACGAGGCAATTTCTGGACCCTAAACTTGTATGTAATTAAATCTCCACCAATATCGTTGTCCATGAATTTATTCAGTCTATTTTGAATGTGACAATTGATTGGCACTCACCATACGACTGTTGTACCATTCCACTCATTAACAACACTGTTAGTAAATCAAATTTTTGCCTATGTCCTGTTGAATATGAATTTATCCAGTTAAACCTATTACCAGGTCCTACCTGGTTTAACGACCAAAATGGAATTCCTATTATTGTAAAGCCCTTCTTAGGGTTCACGCAACAGGTTTGAAGAAGACTTCGGCTTGTTGTTTACGGCCTTTAAATAAATATACCTGATCATGTTCCACGCACCTTCGACTTTCTTCGAGAAAGCAAGCTTAACTGGTTGAGTCTTTCCTCGTATGGCAAGCCAACCTCTGAATCATTTTAGCTACCGTCTCTCCGCAACGATTCTACCATATTTTGATATCCATTTACAGTAAGGTGACCAAAATTGAACTGTAGAATATGAGTACCTACTAATGCTAAATATAGTTTGAAGAAGACTTCGGGGCTTCTGTTGCTTACGCTCCTTGAAATAAATCCCATATATATATATATATATATATATATATATATATATATATATATATATATATATATATATATATATATAAGTAAACGGAACTGAACAAAGATATGAAAGAGGCCAGTATAAATAATTTTAAAAAAGGAACTACGGAGAAATGAAGGAGGCCATTATATTTAAATTAATAAACGGAACTGTACGGAAAAATGAAGCAGGCCATTATATATTAATTAATAAATGAATTTGTACGGAGAAATAAAGAAAACCATTATATATAAATTAATAAATGGAACTGTACGGGGAAATGAAGGAGGCCATTATATATAAATTAATAAACGGAACTGTACGGAGAAATGAAGGAGGCCATTATATATAAATTAATACACGGAACTGTACGGAGAAATGTAAAAGAGCATTATATATAAATTAATAAACGGAATTGTACGTAAAAATGAAGGCTGCCATCATATATAAATTGATAAAAGGAATTGTTCGTAGAAATGAGGGCGGCCATCATATATAAATTAATAAACGGAACTCTACGGAGAAATGAAGGCGGCCATCATTTATAAATTAATAAACGGAACTGTACGAAGAAATGAAGACGGCCATCATATATAGATTAATAAACGGAACTGTACGAAGAAATGAAGGCGGCCATCATATATAAATTAATAAACGGAACTGTACGAAGAAATGAAGGTGCCATCATATATAAATTAATAAACGGAACTGTACGGAGAAATGAAGGCGGCCATCATATATAAATTAATAAACGGAACTTTACGAAGAAATGGAGACGGCCATCATATATAAATTAATAAACAGAACTGAACAAAGATATGGAGGATGCCATTATATATAAATTAATAAACGGAACTGTACGTAGAAATGAAAGAGGCCATTATATACAAATTAATAAACGGAGCTGTACAAAGATATGAAGGAGGCCATTATATTTAAATTAATAAACGGAACTGTACGGAGAAATGAAGGAGGCCATTATGTATAAATTAATAAACGGAACTGTACAGAAATGAAAAAGAGCATTATATATAAATTAATAAACGGAATTGTACGTAGAAAGGAAGACGGCCATTATATATAAATTAGTAAACGGAACTGTACAGAGAAATGAAGGCGGCTATCGTATATATATTTATCAACGGAACAGTATGGAAAAATATAGGCCAATATATATATATATATATATATATATATATATATATATATATATATATATATATATATATATATATATATATATATATATGTATATATATATATATATATATATATATATATATACATATATATATATATATATATATATATATATATATATATATATATATATATAAACGGAACTCTACAAAGATATAAAAGAGGTAATTATAAATAATTTTAAAAAATGAACTGTACGGAGAAATGAAGGAGGCCATTATATTTAAATTAATTAACGGAATTGTACGGAAAAATGAAGCAGACCATTATATATCAATTAATTAATGGAACTGTACCGAGAAATAAAGAAAACCATTATATATAAATTAATAAATTGAACTGTACCGGGAAATGAAGGAGGCCATTATATATAAATTAATAAACGGAACTGTACGGAGAAGTAAAGGAGGCCATTATATATAAATTAATAAACGGAACTGTACGAAGAAATGATGGCGACCATCATATATAAATTAATAAACGGAACTATACGTAGAAATGAAGGCGCCATCATATATAAATTAATACACGGAACTGTACGTAAAAATGAAGACGCCATCATATATAAATTAATAAATGAAATGGCCGTCCATTAAGCTGAAAAAGAGCATAACAGTATATAAATTAATAAACAGAATAGTACGTAAAAATGAAGGAGGCCATTATATATAAATTAATAAACGGAACTGAACAAAGATATGAAGGAGGCATTTATATTTAAATTAATAAACGGAACTGTACGGAGAAATGAAGACGGCAATTATATATAAATTAGTAAACGGAACTGTACGGAGAAATTAAAGCGCCCATCATATATATATATATATATGTATATATATATATATATATATATATATATATATACATATATTTATATATATATATTTATCTATATATATATATATATATATATATATATATATATATATATATATATATATATACATATATATATATATATATATATATATATATATACATATATATATATATATATATATATATATATATATATATATATATATATATATATATATATATATATATATATATATATATATATATATATATATATATAAACGCAACTGTACAAAGATATGAAAGAGACCATTATAGATAATTTTAAAAAAGGAACTGTACGGAGAAATGAATGAGGCCATTATATTTAAATTAATAAACGGAACTGTACTGAGAAATAAAGAAGAACATTATATGTAAGTTAATAAATGGAACTGTACGGGAAAATGAAGGAGGCCATTATATATAAATTAACAAACGAAACAGTACGGAGAAATGAAGGCGGCCATTATATTTAAATTAATACACGGATCTGTACGGAGAAATGAAAAAGAGCATTATATATAAATTAATAAACGGAATTGTACGTAGAAATGATGGCTGCTATCATATATAAATTAATAAAAGGAATTGTACGTAGAAATTAAGGCGCCCATCATATATAAATTAATAAACGGAAATGTACGGAAAAATGAAGGCGGCCATCATATATAAATTAATAAACGGAACTGTACGAAGAAATGAAGGCGGCCATTATATATAAATTAATAAACGGAACTATACGTAGAAATGAAGGCACCATCATATATAAATTAATAAACGGAACTGTACGTAGAAAAGAAGGCGCCATCATATATAAATTAATAAACGGAACTGTACGTATAAATGAAAAAGACCATTATATATAAATTAATAAACGGAATTGTACGTAAAAATGAGGGAGGCCATTATATATAAATTAATAAACGGAACTGAAGAAAGATATGAAGGAGGCCATTATATTAAAATTAATAAGCGGAACTCTACGGAGAAATGAAGGCGGCCATTATAAATAAATTAATAAACGGAACTGTAAGTAGAAATGAAAGAGGCCATTATATATAAATTAATAAACGGAACTATACGTAGAAATGAAAAAGAGCATTATATATAAATTAATAAACGGAATTGTACGTAGAAATAAAGGAGGCCATTATATATAAATTAATAAACGGAACTGTACAAAGATATGAAAAAGGCCAATATAAATAATTTTAAAAACTGAACAGTACTTTGAGATGAAGGAGGCCATTATATTTAAATTAATAAACGGAACTGTACGGAGAAATGAAGCGGGCCATTATATATAAATTAATAAATGGAACTGTACGATGAAATGAAGAAGACCATTATATATAAATTAATAAATGGAACTGTGGATAATATATGAAGCAGGCCATATATATATATATATATTATATAAACATATATATACAGAGAAAAATAAAGAGCATTATATATAAATTAATAAACGGAATTGTACGTAGAAATGAAGGCGGCCATTATATATAAATTAATAAACGGAATTGTACGTAGAAATGAAGGCGGCCATCATATATAAATTAATAAACGCAACTGTACGGAGAAATGAAGGCGGCCATTATATATAAATTAATAAACGCAACTGTACGAAGAACTGAAGGCGGTCATCATATATAAATTAATAAACGGAACTGTACGGAGAAATGAAGGCGGTCATCATATATATATATATATATATATATATATATATATATATATATATATATATATATATATATATAATATATAGGAATTGTACGTAGAAATTAAGGCGTATATATATATAAATTAATAAACGGAATTGAACGGAGAAATATATATATGGCATATCATATATAAATAAACTATATATTGTATAGAAATGAAGGCAATATATATATATATATATATATAAACGAACTTTACGTAGAAATGAAGGCGATATCATATATAAATTAATAAACGGAACTGTACGTAGAAATTAAAAAGAGCATTATACATAAATTAATAAACGGAATAGTATGTAAAAATGAAGGAGGCCATTATATATAAATTAATAAACGGAACTGTACAAATGTATAAAGCAGGCCATTATATTTAAATTAATAAGCGCAATTTTATGTAGAAATGAAAAAAGCATTATATATAAATTAATAAACGGAATTGTACGTAGAAATGAAGGAGGCAATTATATATAAATTAATAAACGGAATTGTACAAAGATATGAAGGAGGCCATTATATTTAAATTAATAAACGGAATTATACGTTGAAATGAAAGAGGCCATTATATATAAATTAATAAATGGAACTGTACAAAGATATGAAGGACGCTATTATATATAAATTAATAAACGGAACTGTACATTAATGAAAAAGAGCATTATATATAAATTAATAAACTGAATTGTACGTAGAAAGGAAGACGGCCATTATATATAAATTAGTAAACGGAACTGTACGGAGAAATGAAGGCGGCCATCATATATATATTAATAAACGGAACAGTATGGAAAAATAAAGGCCAATATATATATATATATATATATATATATATATATATATATATATATATATATATATATATATATATATATATATATATATATATATATATATATATATATATATATATATATATATATATATATATATATATATATATATATATATATATATATATATATATATATATATATATATATATATATATATATATATATATATATATATGTATATATATATATATATATATATATATATATATATATATATATATATATATATATATATATATATATATATATATATATATATATATATATATATATATATATATATATATATATATATATATATATATATATATATATATATATATATATATATATATATATATATATATATATATTACTTTAATTCACCGTACGTAATGTAATCCCGTATAACGAAGATTTACTTGAGTTTTTTTCATCAGTCCGGACAAGAATTATTAATGTCTCGCCTGACCTCCTCAGTCTCGCCTGACCTCCTCAAAGGGACGGACGTTGACCTCGCTGCCCTACCGGCATCAAACCTTAACCTTGCTTTTCGCCTCGTCTGGTGAAACGACACTTGTTATTTTGTGTGTAAATCGACTCCGTGTGTGTAAATCGACTCCGTGTGTTACATTTTAACGTCACAACTTTTGAAATCCGTTCATCCACGTTTTTAATTAACCGTTACTTAAATAGGCCCGTACGCCTTCTCAGAAATCGAACGACTAACTGTGCTTGTTTACTTGTCTTATTTAGCACCACTCAACCTAATGACTGACATTCTTTTAGCCTTTCCGGATTTCCGGAAGCTTTTCAATCTCACCACAGACGCGTCAGATAAGGCAATAGGTGGTGTGTTGCAACAAAAGGAGCAATATGTCAGATCTTGTCCTGTCTGTTGTCGGTTTAAGAAGAGGGGATCCCCGCCAGCTCCACTTATGAGGTATCCAGAGGTTGGCCAACCGTTTGACAGAGTCCATATGGATATTGTCGGACCTTTGTCTGTTTCAGACGAAGGCTATAGGTATGTACTGACAGTGATAGACGTCCTGTCACGCTTCTTGGTAGCAACCCCACTTCGTACGAAGGCAGCCAAGGAAGTGGCAGCTGCGTTCTACATGAACGTAGTCTGTGTACACAGCATCCCGCCGATTCTAGTCACGGATCAAGGAAAGGAGTTCGTCAACACTCTCTTACGAGAGTTGACTCAGTTGTTACAAATTGATCATCTAAGGACAACTCCTTATCACCCGTCTGCAAACCGTGTGATAGAAAGGCCTAATGGCACCTTAATAAATATCTTGAGAACTTTGTGCGAGGACAATCGCGGTATCTGGGACCAAATGCTTCCGGTTGCAACACACGCCTACAACACTGCCTACCATCGTGTTCTGAAAGATTCACCATTTTTCTTGCTTTTCTCTCGGGACCCAAATGTTCCTTTTGAAGTGCTTGAGAATAAACTCCAACCTTGTTATGATGTTGACAGCTATAAAGCATTTACTTCTAGTGTCGCGCAGCGGACCTATAAACTATGTCAGACCAATATAGATATAGGATGGCAGGAGTCAGAAAGAATGTTTAGGAAATCCAAACCCAAACAGGTGGTAGTAGGAGATCGGGTCTACTTAAGGCATGTATGTACAAAGGGCGAACCAAAGAAGCTCCAGCCCTTGTTCAATGGACCTTTTAGGGTGCTAGAAAAAATGAGCCCTGTAGTCTTACGACTGCGTCATGTTAGAGGTGGTAAGATCAAGACAGTTCACACAAATAATGTTCAGGTCGTTCACGAGGACTCTCTTGGCTTCCATGACTCTCCTAATGTCAGGCGTGCATACCCTCTCCCTGATCAAGTAGTAGAAGTGGACCCACTCCCCATGACTTATTCCCCCGAGGAGCCGCTGTCATTGTCCTTTCCAGCTCCTTCCGAGCTCTCCTCACCGGCTCCTGTCTCCTCAGATGCTTCAGAGGTCCCCTCATTGGTTCCCTCAGCTCCTTCAGAGCCCTGTGTCAGTCGCTCATTACGCTCCAATACGGTACCCCCTTCTCTCCCCAATGTCATGGAACGCCCTCTTGAGTATCGCCAACGCCCAACGAACTGATGCCCCCTACAATTACAGTTCCTGGGTGTTGCCCTCTCCTTGTCTTCCCTTGATCCCTCCCGGGAGCAACCCATTCGTCCCGGCCTCGTCTTCTCCCCAGTCTTTAAGATGCTGTTGACAGGACGGTACTATGTTGTCCCCGTCGTCATCAAGACGGACGACATCCAACGTCCTCTCATCAACGTGGCAAATCTAACAGCGGATGTTTCATGGTCGATTGACCATATGAATCAATCGTTCCCTACTGTTGGTCTACTCAGGCGCACTCTAGACTCTTTTCACATTGAGTTTGCAAAGTTATTCAAAGATCTTAACAGCTTTCTGTCGGCTATGAGTGGTAGAGATGGAAGCCCGTTTCGGACTCGCCAGAAGCGAGGGGCCGTGGATTTCCTTGGCTCGGTAGCAAACCTCCTTTTCGGTACGGCCACTCAGGCCCAAATAGATGTGATACACGGGAAGCTCTCCCAGCTCTACACTCTGTCCACAGACGAGAGACGTCAACTTAACCTCCATCAGGAAGTCCTCAACGCCACAGTTCGGGACCTCCGTCATGTTCATTCTGCCATCTCCCGTCTAGAGTCCGCCTCGGCTTTGGCCTCAGCTATTATCCGTCAGTTCTCATTAAGAACCTTGCAAATTGAAGGGGAAATGCGTATTTTGGAGACTATCCTTCTCATTCAGTTGGCACTTAGTGACCTAAATCATGATACTCTGAATCTCAAGCTTGGCTTCAGCAGCTGTCCCAAACGCAGGTTTCCTCTCCTCCTTCCAAATGATGTACTATTTCGTGTGCTCAGCAATGCGTCACCCATTACCCAGGCTTACTTTTCCTGCAGCACATGAATATTTAGCATTGTATAGAGATGTCTCTAGGTTATTTCTAAAGGTACGCTTTCCTCAGGAACCCTTCACTTCTACTTACAAATCCCCATGAAAGGGATCCTCTGACGTGTTCGATGTGTTTAAAATGGACGCGTTGCCTTTTCATCTTGATGGCACGACATATTTTCTGCACACCGACACGCTTTCCACTTACCTTGCGTTTTCTGAAGACCGCACCCACTATATGCTCTTAGACCCTTGGACCGCTGTACCAAACACCACCTGCTCTATGTATGTCCCCTGTCGCCCCTGTCTACTCGACAGCTGTCCAGCGCTGCGAGATCGCTCTCGTTCTCGAACGCCCAGACTCCCTCTCGCTGTGTTCTAAGACTGACAACAGAGTCTTCACCCCGGTCTTCATCCCGTCTCCTGCGGGCTGGGTCTTCGCTACCGATACTCCCCAGGTGGTCACCATGGTCTGCCCGGACAGCCCGGTCTCCAAATACAGGCAGACCATCAACGGGACGGGTCTCCTCAGCCTCGGTATGGGCTGTAGTGCCCACTCCGACGCCTTCAGCCTCCCTGCCTCTGCTACTATGGACGGTGACGCCCCGCTGACGGTTCATCGCGCCCCCTTCCACATCGGACGTGACGTGGTCTCATCGCTCCTGGCCAGGACTCCTTGGCCCCTTCCTCCCCGCCGCCGTCGCCCGGGTCGTCTCTGGCCCCCTGCTGGACCTCCTCCAGCACTTCACGCGCTCCAGGAATCCGTCTCTCCGGTCCCCGCCTTCGACCCCTTCCTCCCTTGGTGGGGGTGGCTGCTCCTCCTCGGCGTCGTCTTCGTCGCCGGTGGGGTGGCCTTCTTCTGTCTCCTCGGGTCCCGTCTCTCGCAGGACTCCTCCCCCACGATCCCGCCATCCCCGTCTTGGCCCTCCATGGTCGTCCGCCGGGCGGAACGCTTCGTGCCACGAGGACGTGGCGTGATTTTAACGGGGGGGGGTATGTGGTGCCCCGCGGGCCGCGACACCATTCGTGTCATCATCATCTTCTCCGGCAATATTTTCCGATGACAACAGCGGTATCGACCGCTAAAGCACAACACGGACTCCAACACATGATTGTCCCCAAACGTACTGTTCATTTACCAACCTATACACAATTGCCCATTAACGCACCCGCTTATCTCTCTAAGCCAAAACACAATCAACCGCGGCCAAAACACGATCAAACGCGGAACAAAATGTTATGAAAACAAAGCTGCGTCACCGCGTGACAGCTACACTAAGGATTAAAATCGAGTGTAAGCCAACCTTATTACACATGTCGGTTAGGTAGATTATTGTATGAGCTCGGTGTGAGTTTGATGTATGACTCACACGCCTGACGTATTACCCTCGTGATGTCTGTATGTATGTCATGCCTATATAAGAAGCATTTATTCAGGCTAGAGATCAGATCAGCCAGCACTCTGCTCGTGTGCTGGACACCCAGTTGTCCTTCCCTAGACAACATGGGCAGAACATTCATCTTTGCTACTCTGAGTATGGAGTGAAGAATTACCATAGAGGAAAGCGTATCTAACATATCTATTGTGTTCTATTATCTTAGTTTTACTTAGGATTATATTTCTATGATACTTTATTGTGTGAGTTTTTACTCAATATTATACCAGTGCTAACGTCAGTAACCAATAGTGAAAGAAAACCTGAAGACTCATTGAGTCTCGTAAGCCAGTCGCTGGTTTAAACAATATTTTTACCCTTTGTAATATTAAGTAGTATTAAGGTAGAATAAAATACATATAAGAAAGGCGACACCGTTTCATCACCCCATTTACGAACTCCTTTAAATACTCCTAAAGTACCAGAATTTTAAGTCAAGTGTCACTAGTACAAACAGTGTGTCGTCTCCCCTGTGTGCCCGGATAGCGGGTTACAACAATTGGTAATGGGACTGGTGGATAGGGGAAGGGTTGGTAATGGGACTGGTGGATAGGGGAAGGATTGGTAATGGGACTGGTGGATAGGGGAAGGATTGGTAATGGGACAGGTGGATAGGGGAAGGATTGGTAATAAGACTGGTGGATAGAGGAAGGATTGGTAATGGGACTGGTGGATAGGGGAAGGGTTGGTAATGGAACTGGTGGATAGGGGAAGGATTAGTAATGGGACTGGAGGATAGGGGAAGGGTTGGTAATGGGACTGGTGGATAGGGGAAGGATTGGTAATGGGACTGGTGGATAGGGGAAGGGTTGGTAATGGGACAGGTATATAGGGGAAGGGTTGGTAATGGGACTGGTGGATAGCGGAAGTATTCTTAATGGGACTGGTGGATAGAGGAATGGTTGGTAATGGGACTGGTGGATAGGGGAAGGGTTGGTAATGGGACTGGTGGATAGGGGAATTACTGGTAATGGGACTGGTGGATAGGGGAAGGATTGGTAATGGGACTGGTGGATAGGGGAAGGGTTGGTAATGGGACTGGTGGATAGGGGAAGGGTTGGTAATGGGACTGGTGGATAGAGGAAGGATTAGTAATGGGACTGGTGGATAGGGGAAGGATTGGTAATGGGGCTGGTGGATAGGGGAAGGGTTGGTAATGGGACTGGTGGATAGGGGAAGGGTTGGTAATGGGACACGTGGATAGGGGAAGGATTGGTAATGGGACTGGTGGATAGGGGAAGGATTGGTAATGGGACAGGTGGATAGGGGAAGGGTTGGTAATGGGACTGGTTCATTAGGGAAGGTTTGGTAATGTGACAGGTGGATAGGGGAAGGATTGGTAATGGGACTGGTGGATAGGGGAAGAGTTGGTAATGGGACAGGTGGATAGGGGAAGGATTGGTAATGGGACTGGTAGATATGGGAAGGATTGGTAATGGGACTGGTGGATAGGGGAAGGGTTGGTAATGGGACTGGTGGATAGGGGAATGGTTGGTAATGGGACTGGTGGATAGGGGAAGGATTGGTTATGGGACTGGTTGATAGGGGAAGGATTGGTAATGGGACTGGTGGATAGGGGAAGGATTGGTAATGGGACTGGTGGATAGGGGAAGGGTTGGTAATGGGACTGGTGGATAGGGGAAGGATTGGTAAAGGGACTGGTGGATAGGGGAAAGGTTAGTAATGGGACTGGTGGATACGGGAAGGGTTGGTATTGGGACTGGTAGATAGGGAAAGATTGGTATGGGACTGGTGGATAGGGAAGGATTGGTAATGGGACTGGTGGATAGGGAAGGGTTGGTAACGGACTGGTGGATAGGGAAGGTTGGTAATGGGACTGGTGGATAGGGGAAGGTTTGGTAATGGGACTGGTGGATAGGGAAGGTTGGTAATGGGACTGGTGGATAGGGAAGGGTTGGTAATGGGACTGGTGGATAGGGAAGGATTGGTAATGGGACTGGTGGATAGGGATGGATTGGTAATGGGACTGGTGGATAAGGGAAGGGTTGGTAATGGGACTGGTGGATAGCGGAAGGATTGGTAATGGGACTGGTGGATAGGGGAAGGATTGGTAATATGACTGGTGGATAGGGGAAGGGTTGGTAATGGGACTGGTGGATAGGGGAAGGGTTGGTAATGGGACTGGTGGATAGGGGAAGGATTGGTAATATGACTGGTGGATAGGGGAAGGGTTGGTAATGGGACTGGTGGATAGGGGAAGGGTTGGTAATGGGACTGGTGGATAGGGGAAGGATTGGTAATTGGACTGGTGGATAGGGGAAGGGTTGGTAATGGGACTGGTGGATAGGGGAAGGGTTTATAATGGGACTGGTGGATAGGGGAAGGATTGGTAATGGGACTGGTGGATAGGGGAAGGGTTGGTAATGGGACTGGTGGATAGGGGAAGGATTGGTAATGGGACAGGTGGATAGGGGAAGGATTGGTAATGGGACTGGTGGATAGGGGAAGGGTTGGTAATGGGACTGGTGGATAGGGGAAGGGATGGTAATGGGACTGATGGATAGGGGAAGGATTTGTAATGGGACTGGTGGATAGGGGAAGGGTTGGTAATGGGACTGGTGATTAGGGGACGGGTTGGTAATGGGACTGGTGGATAGCGGAAGGATTGGTAATGGGACTGGTGGATATTGGAAGGGTTGGTAATGGGACTGGTGGAAAGGGGAAGGATTGGTAATGGGACTGGTGGATAGGGGAAGGATTGGTAATGGGACTGGTGGATAGGGGAATGGTTGGTAATGAGACTGGTGGATAGGGGAAGGATTGGTAATGGGACTGGTGGATAGCGGAAGGATTGGTAATGGGACTGGTGGATAGGGGAGGGTTGGTAATGGGACTGGTGGATAGGGGAAGTGTTGGTAATGGGACTGGTGGATAGGGGAAGGATTGGTAATGGGACAGGTGGAGAGCGGAAGGATTGGTAATGGGACTGGTGGATAGGTGAAGGGTTGGTAATGGGACTGGTGGATAGGGGAAGGGTTGGTAATGGGACTGGTGGATAGGGGAAGGATTGGTAATGGGACTGTTGGATAGGGGAAGGGTTGGTAATGGGACTGGTGGATAGGGGAAGGGTTGGTAATGGGACTGGTGGATAGGGGAAGGATTGGTAATGGGACTGGTGGATAGGGGAAGGGTTGGTAATGGGAGAGGTGGATAGGGGAAGGGTTGGTAATGGGACTGGTGGATAGCGGAAGGATTGGTAATGGGACTGGCGGATAGGGGAAGGGTTGGTAATGGGACTGGTGGATAGGGGAAGGATTGGTAATGGGACTGGTGGATAGGGGAAGGGTTGGTAATGGGACTGGTGGATAGGGGAAGGGTTGGTAATGGGACTGGTGGATAGGGGAAGGGTTTATAATGGGACTGGTGGATAGGGGAAGGATTGGTAATGGGACTGGTGGATAGGGGAAGGGTTGGTAATGGGATTGGTGGATAGGGGAAGGGTTTATAATGGGACTGGTTGATAGGGAAAGGATTGGTAATGGGACTGGTGGATAAAGGAAGGGTTGGTAATGGGACTGGTGGATAGGAGAACGATTGGTAATGGGACTGGTGGATATGGGAAGGGTTGGTAATGGGACTGGTGGATAGGGGAAGGATTGGTAATGGGACTGGTGGATAGGAGAAGGGTTTGTAATTGGACTGGTGGATAGGGGAAGGATTGGTAATTTGACAGGTGGATAGGGAAGGATTGGTAATGGGACTGGTGGATAGGGAAGGGTTGGTAATGGGACTGGTGGATAGGGAAGGTTGGTAATGGGACTGGCGGATAGGGGAAGAATTGGTAATGGGACTGGTGGATAGGGGAAGGGTTGGTAATGGGACTGGTGGATAGGGAAGGTTGGTAATGGGACTGATGAATAAGGGACGGGTTGATAATGGGACTGGTGGATAGCGGAAGGATTGGTAATGGGACTGGTGGATAGGGAAAGGGTTGGTAATTGGACTGTTGGATAGTGTAAGGATTGTTAATGGGACTGGTGGATAGGGAAGGGTTGGTAATGGGACTGGTGGATAGGGAAGGGTTGGTAATGGGACTGGTGGATAGGGAAGGATTGGTAATGGGACTGGTGGATAGGGAAGGGTAATGGGACTGGTGGATAGGGGAAGGGTTGGTAATGGGACTGGTGGATAGCGGAAGGATTGGTAATGGGACTGGTGGATAGGGGAAGGGTTGGTAATGGGACTGGTGGATAGGGGAAGGGTTGGTAATGGGACTGGTGGATAAGGGAAAGATTGGTAATGGGACTGGTGGATAGTGGAAGGATTGGTAATGGGACTGGTGGATAGGGGACGGGTTGGTAATGGGACTGGTGGATAGGGGAAGGGTTGGTAATGGGACTGGTGGATAGGGGAAGGATTGGTAATGGGACTGGTGGATAGGGGAAGGGTTGGTAATGGGACTGGTGGATAGGGGAAGGGTTGGTAATGGGACTGGTGGATAGGGGAAGGATTGGTAATGGGACTGGTGGATACGGGAAGGATTGTTAATGGGACTGGTGGATAGGGGAAGGATTGGTAATAGGACTGGTGGATAGAGGAAGGATTGGTAATGGGACTGGTGGATAGGGGAAGGGTTGGTAATGGGACTGGTGGATACGGGAAGGATTGGTAATGGGACTGGTGGATAGGGGAAGGATTGGTAATGGGACTGGTGGATAGGGGAAGGATTGGTAATGGGACTGGTGGATAGGGGAAGGGTTGGTAATGGGACAGGTGGATAGGGGAAGGATTTGTAATGGGACAGGTGGATAGGGGAAGGATTGTTAATGGGACTGGTGGATAGGGGAAGGGTTGGTAATGGGACTGGTGGATGGGGGAAGGGATGGTAATGGGACTGGTGGATAGGGGAAGGATTGGTAATGGGACTGGTGGATAGGGGAAGGGTTGGTAATGTGACAGGTGGATAGGGGAAGGATTGGTAATGGGACTGGTGGATAGGGGAAGGGTTGGTAATGGGACTGGTGGATAGGGGATGGGTTGGTAATGGGACTGGTGGATAGCGGAAGGATTGGTAATGGGACTGGTGGATAGGGGAAGGGTTGGTAATAGGGCTGGTGGAAAGGGAAAGGATTGGTAATGGGACTGGTGGATAGGGGAAGGGATGGTAATGGGACTGGTGGATAGGGGAAGGGTTGGTAATGTTACTGGTGGATAGGGGAAGGACTGGTAATGGGACTGGTGGATAGCGGAAGGATTGGTAATGGGACTGGTGGAGAGGGGCAGGGTTGGTAATGGGTCGGGTGGATAGGGAAGGGTTGGTATTGGGACTGGTGGATTGGGGAAGGATTGGTAATGGGACTGGTGGATAGGGGAAGGATTGGTAATGGGACTGGTGGAGAGGGTACGGGTTGGTAATGGGACTGGTGGATAGGGGAAGGGTTGGTAATGGGTCTGGTTGATAGTGGAAGGATTGGTAATGGGACTGGTGGATAGGGGAAGGGTTGGTAATGGGACTGGTGGATAGGGGAAGGGTTGGTAATGGGACTGGTGGATTGGGAAAGGATTGGTTATGGGACTGGTGGATAGGGGAAGGGTTTGTAATGGGACAGGTGGATAGGGGAAGGGTTGGTAATGGGACTGGTGGATAGCGGAAGGATTGGTAATGGGACTGGCGGATAGGGGAAGGGTTGGTAATGGGACTGGTGGATAGGGGAAGGATTGGTAATGGGACTGGTGGATAGGGGAAGGGTTGGTAATGGTAATGGTGGATAGGGGAAGGGTTGGTAATGGGACTGGTGGATAGGGGAAGGGTTTATAATGGGACTGGTGGATAGGGGAAGGATTGGTAATGGGACTGGTGGATAGGGGAAGGATTGGTAATGGGACTGGTGGATAGGGGAAGGGTTGGTAATGGGATTGGTGGATAAGGGAAGGGTTTATAATGGGACTGGTTGATAGGGGAAGGATTGGTAATGGGACTGGTGGATAGGGGAAGGGTTGGTAGTGGGACTGGTGGATAGGGGAAGGATTGGTAATGGGACTGGTGGATAGGGGAAGGGTTGGTAATGGGACAGGTGGATAGGGGAAGGATTGGTAATGGGACTGGTGGATAGGAGAAGGGTTTGTAATTGGACTGGTGGATAGGGGAAGGATTGGTAATTTGACAGGTGGATAGGGGAAGGATTGGTAATGGGACTGGTGGATAGGGGAAGGGTTGGTAATGGGACTGGTGGATAGGGGAAGGGTTGGTAATGGGACTGGTGGATAGGGGAAGGATTGGTAATGGGACTGGTGGATAGGGGAAGGGTTGGTAATGGGACTGGTGGATAGCGGAAGGGTTGGTAATGGGACTTGTGGATAGGTGAAGGATTGGTAATGGGACTGGTGGATAGGGGAAGGATTGGTAATGGGACTGGTGGATAGGGGAAGGATTAGTAATGGGACTGGTGGATAAGGGAAGGATTGGTAATGGGACCGGTGGATAGGGGAAGGATTGGTAATGGGACTGGTGGATAGGGGAAGGATTGGTAATGGTACTGGGGGATAGGGGAAGGATTGGTAATGGGACTGGTGGATAAGGGAAGGGTTGGTAATGGGACAGGTGGATAGGGGAAGGATTGGTAATGGGACTGGTGGATATGGGAAGGGTTGGTAATGGTACAGGTGGATAGGGGAAGGATTGGTAATGGGACAGGTGGATAGGGGAAGGATTGGTAATGGGACAGGTGGATAGGGGAAGGATTGGTAATGGGACTGGTGGATAAGGGAAGGATTGGTATTGGGACAGGTGGATAGGGGAAGGATTGGCAATGGGACAGGTGGATAGGGGAAGGATTGGTAATTTGACTGGTGGATAAGGGAAGGGTTGGTAATGGGACAGGTGGATAGGGGAAGGATTGGTAATGGGACAGGTGGATAGGGGAAGGATTGGTAATGGGACTGGTGGATAAGGGAAGGGTTGGTAATGGGACAGGTGGATAGGGGAAGGGTTGGTAATGGGACTGGTGGATAAGGGAAGGATTGGTAATGGGACAGGTGGATAGGGGAAGGATTGGTAATGGGACTGGTGGATAGGGGAAGGGTTGGTAAAGTTACTACTCAATTGTTTACATAAAATTCCATAGTAAAATTCAGGCAATTTCCCTAGTTGTTAAAAAATTCAGTAGTTTTTTTATGGTTGTATTTCACTCATTATAGCTTTCCTCCCTCCCCCCAAAAAGCATTTCTGACAGGTGCCCATGATTGTTGGTTATAAAGAAGCAGAAAAAAATTGGGGGTATTGCATGAGACTGTAGATTAAGGGAAATTTCTATTATAAACTTTGAGGATTTTCCCTTGTTTTAACAAATCCCATATTTTTTTTTGGGGGGGGAGGGTTGTATTTCACTCATTTTAGTGTTCCCCACCTAAAAACCCTGCATTCCCGACAGGCCCTCATGGCTATTGGTGTTAGGGAAGGAGAGAGAAGAAAGAGAGAGAGAAAAAAACATTATTCCAGTCTCACACCAAATTCACAACCACATTTCTAACAACCCTTATCGGCAAGAGCTCTTCATTTTGATTATTTTGAACCCATATACATATATATATATATATATATATATATATATATATATATATATATATATATATATATATATATATATATATATATATATATATATATATATATATATATATATATATATATATATGTGTGTCGCAAATTAATAGATGGTAAGGGTTATATTAGGTAAGGTTAGGCTTGGTTATGTTAGGTAAGTTTGGGTCCCTGTCGTTTCGGCTGACAGTAATTTGGACCGTAATATCCGAATTAGTTAATCACCTGATGGCCAAAACAACCGGCGGCCAAAGTCGTATACTGCCTAACTGACCTTAACCAATTAGAGAACTTTAGCGTCTTCAAGACAAAAATCAGACATGGAGACTATGAAAAAAGGTATTATTAATGGCAGTTTATGACAATACATTACCAGTGGATTTAAACATTCTGATCATTTAAATCTCATTATCAGTTGCATTTACCAGTCGGAAATAGCTTCTTGGGATCCCCCGGTCAGGTTAGGTTAGATCAGGTCAGGTTAGGGTAATTATCTCACTGAGGTCCACCCTGTCTTTTTCACTAAAGAATTTCAGAATGCAATGGTTATTAGGCTTTTACATGTGATTCCAATATTGATTTTTGTCGGAAATCATTAGTTTTGTTGCTATTGCCTCCGGAAGTGAGGGAGTGGAAACCAATGATTCTCGGCAGAAATTAATATTGCAATCACATGGAAAACATTAATAACCATTGCATCCTGAATTTCTTTAATGAGAAACTAATAAACAAACACCAAACACAACCTAACCTAACTAAACCTAACAACATAGCCTAACTGAACCCAACCTAACCTAGCTGAACTTAGACTAGCGTAACGTAACGTAACCTAACTTAACGTTTTGTATCCTAACCTGGCTCACCTTATTCGTCTGAATCATAATCCTCATCACTGGAGATACGAGGCAGAGCTAGGACATTTGGCACACAAGGAAGACATATAGCGGAACTGAATTTGAAAATGAAGCGGGAGGGAATGAAGATGCTAGACACGATGTCACTGGCTGATAGAAATAAAAAAGGGGCGGTGATTGGCTGAAGGAATCTAGGAATTTCTTGCAAGAGATCGCGCAGGCCCGGTGTCATGTGAGGAAGGGACGCAGCAGCCAAGAGACTCCTAGACAGCCATAATGGCGCGTCTTCTCACACGTTTAACTATAAATATTTTTTTTAAATCGTATCTCGCTTATTACTAGTTTGCGACGGATGATTACTTAGAAGAAATTGTTCTACTTAATGAGAGGATTATAAAGATGATGAGAAAATCAATACGCGACAGGGTGGACCTCAGTGGGATAAATACCCAGGTTAGTTTAGGTTACATTATGTTTCGTCTCATTTTTAAGACATTCAGGCAACTTGCACAGCTAGACTAAAGCACAGCAGTTAATTTGGAATACATCCAAGAAATTATTTCCAACTGGCCAATTTGGGGTCAAGTTAGGTTAGGTTATCCTGAGGGGGTACAAGGGGGGCGCCCATGATCGCATTCACAAATAAAAAGTTAAATAATAAAAAATCGCTGGCGGCGTTGCTATACATTTGCGACACATATATGCGGTTCAAAATGTTCAGCATAAGGAGTCTTACCCTTTGAGGTAGGTCTCCAATGTAGAAGTGAATAAGTAGTTAAACTGGAACTGTACCCTGCTATATATAGGTACTACACGTACAGTAGTACGTACGTGATGTAACTACAGTCTTGTGCATTGTCATACTGTAAAATAAAACCCAGCTGTTTCCCTAACATCACTGCATTCAAGGCGAGTCAAATGTAGGTACACCCACAATCCCACAACCCACATTCTTACCTTGTTTGCGGTGATTTCACTGTCCTTTGGTCCACGAGCAGGGTCTTCAATATCTCTTAATGCACAACAGAGGGAGAGGAAAACCCGGTAACGGGACAAAACATAGGGAGAAATCTGTTGGCCGCTCAACACACAGTCCCGAGTGAGGCAGTTTAGGCGGGAAAATGTTGGATTTGTTTTGTTCAGTTCAGTGTTGTCAAGAGCGCTGATTTTCAGCGCATAATGCTAAAGCCATAATTGCGGTCAATTGAGAACAAATAAAAGGCTATTTATGAGATTTACAATTTAAAAATTAATTATTTAGCAGAATTATAATATTTATATAAGTACATGATGAGCCACAACCTTTCTGGTAATAGGGTAAATATAGCATAATGTGCTATAATATCTAGCATTCTGATTGGCAACGCGCAAGTTCCCGCCCGCTCACACACACAAAAGAGAGAGAGAGAGAGAGAGAGAGAGAGAGAGAGAGAGAGAGAGAGAGAGAGAGAGAGAGAGAGAGAGAGAGAGAGAGAGAGAGAGAGAGAGAGAGAGAGAGAGAGAGAGAGAGAGAGAGAGAGAGAGAGAGAGAGAGTTATAAATATGTAAGTTTGGATAAGATCGTAGAGTACGTGATACACACACACACACACATTATATATATATATATATATATATATATATAAATATATATATATATATATATATATATATATATATATATCTATATATAAGTAACAAATGTACGGAAGTGGGGGATTTGGAAGTGGGGGGACTGGAAGTGGGGGTTAGGGGTCAGGTCAGCGGAGTGGGGGTAATTTGGGGGGTTACGGAAGAGGGGTATCTGGACCCCCTCCCTAACCCCTCCACACCCATCTCTTTACCCCTCACCCCCTCACCCCCACTCGGACTAGCGTACGGAAGCGAGAAGGTGACGGGAGTAGGGGTGCCCAGCAGGGAGGGAGGGGGGGGGGTGACGGGAGAAGGGATACTTGAAGGGTTAAGATAAGATCTTTCTTTGACCCTCGAATGACCACGAGATTATAATCACGGAAAAGGTTAAGGACATTAGGTTAATGACCAGGCTGAAATATGAATTTACTCTCTAATGCAAGTCCGAAAATAAAATAAAAAATCGCCATTGAACGTAAGACTCGATAAATTATTTAAGTTTTTGCTGGATGTATTGTATCATTATCTTCTTATTTCTCATTTCTCAACTTGTTTCTTCTTATTTCTTTCCTCAACTTATATATATTTTTTTTACTCCGGTTATTTGGTGCCATCTAACCCTAAACACTGCAGCACCAAGTCTTTTTTTTCTGATTTTGCATTAATTAATGTCTTATATCTCATTTCTTAACTTCTTTCTTATTATTTCTTTTCTCAACTTGCATTTCTTTATATTTTCTGCATGCTCTTCGATGTCATATGACCTTAGGCGTTGCCGCATCGAATTTACCTTTTTCCGTGAAAAAGGGATCATGTGTGTGTGTGTGTGTGTGTGTGTGTGTGTGTGTGTTCCATTCCCCTCCGATTCTTGAGAAATCTGCGGCTAGCTCGAAATTTTGTGGGCCATCTTTTTTAGCCGATTATATGCTCCGAAGCGGAATTTAGTGAGGATTCTTATGGTATCTTCAAATTCCTCATACGTCTATTAGTTCTCGAGTTACACCGAGAAAACTGATTTTTTTCTCTCGGTAGGGGTGCCCAGCAGGGAGGAGGGGGGGTGACGGGAGAAGGGATACTTGAAGGGTTAAGATAAGATCTTTCTTTGACCTCGAATGACCACGAGATTGTAATCACGGAAAAGGTTAAGGACATTAGGTTAATGACCAGGCTGAAATATGAATTTACTCTCTAATGCAAGTCCGAAAATAAAATAAAAAATCGCCATTGAACGTAAGACTCGATAAATTATTTAAGTTTTTGCTGGATGTATTGTATCATTATCTTCTTATTTCTCATTTCTCAACTTGTTTCTTCTTATTTCTTTCCTCAACTTATATATATTTTTTTTTAATCCGGTTATTTGGTGCCATCTAACCCTAAACACTGCAGCACCAAGTCTTTTTTTTTCTGATTTTGCATTAATTAATGTCTTATATCTCATTTCTTAACTTCGATGTCATATGACCTTAGACGTTGCCGCATCGAATTTACCTTTTTCCGTGAAAAGGGATCGTGTGTGTGTGTGTGTGTGTGTGTGTGTTCCATTCCTCCGATTCTTGAGAAATCTGCGGCTAGCTCGAAATTTTGTGGGCCATCTTTTTTAGCCGATTATATGCTCCGAAGCGGAATTTAGTGAGGATTCTTATGGTATCTTCAAATTCCTCATACGTCTATTAGTTCCCGAGTTACACCGAGAAAACTGAATTTTTTTTCTCTCGTCAGAGTAGCTTAACAAATAAAAATCACTCATTAATTAATGTCTTATATCTCATTTCTTAACATATTTCTTCTTATTTCTTTTCTCAACTTGCATTTCTTTATATTTTCTGCCTGCTCTTCGGTGTCATATGACCTTAGACGTTGCCGCATCGAGTTTACCTTTTTCCGTGAAAAAGGGATCGTAATGTGTGTGTGTGTGTGTGTTCCATTCCCCTTCGATTCTTGAGTAATCTGCGGCTAGCTCGAAATTTTGTGGGCCATCTTTTTTAGTCGATTATATGCTCCGAAGCGGAATTTAGTGAGGATTCTTATGGTATCTTCAAATTCCTCATACGTCTATTAGTTCCCGAGTTACACCGAGAAAACTGAATTTTTTTTTTCTCTCGTCAGAGTAGCATAACAAATAAAAATCACTCATTAATTAATGTCTTATATTTCATTTCTTAACTTATTTCTTCTTATTTCTTTTCTCAACTTGCATTTCTTTATATTTTCTGCCTGCTCTTCGGTGTCATATGACCTTAGACGTTGCCGCATCGAGTTTACCTTTTTCCGTGAAAAAGGGATCGTGTGTGTGTGTGTGTGTGTGTGTGTGTGTTCCATTCCCTCCGATTCTTGAGAAATCTGCTAGCTCGAAATTTTGTGGGCCATCTTTTATAGCCGATTATATGCTCCGAAGCGGAATTTAGTGAGGATTCTTATGGTATCTTCAAATTCCTCATACGTCTATTAGTTCCCGAGTTACACCGAGAAAACTGATTTTTTTTTCTCGTCAGAGTAGCATAACAAATAAAATCACTCATTAATTAATGTCTTATATTTCATTTCTTAACTTATTTCGTCTTATTTCTTTTCTCAACTTGCATTTCTTTATATTTTCGGCCTGCTCTTGGGTGTGATATGAGCTGAGACGTTGCGGCATAGAGTTTCCGTTTTTCCGTGAAAAAGGGATCGTGTGTGTGTGTGTGTGTGTGTGTGTGTGTGTGTGTGTGTGTGTGTGTGTGTGTGTGTGTTCCATTCCCCTCTGATTCTTGAGAAATCTGCTGCTTGCTCAAAATTTTGTGGGCCAACTTTTTAGCCGATTATATGCTCGAAGCGGAATTTAGTGAGGATTCTTATGGTATCTTCAAATTCCTCATGCGTCTATTAGTTCCCGAGTTACACCGAGAAAACTGAATGTTATTCTCTCGTCAGAGTATCCTAACAAATAAAAATCGCTCAGAGCTCCTCATCTACGTTCCTTAGAAAGATTGCCATATGTTACTATTAAGAAACTTATCCCAACAACTGCAAATTTGACGCACTTTCATCGAAAACTTAATTTTAATAATTTTTATTTACTTTTATGGCGCGTTTCGCGTCATCGTCCGCCAGAACCTTTTACCCTTGATGACATGAAATGCGTCATCGTGCGCGAGAGGGTTAAATAAGTCAGATTTATCTCAAATTCACTGTCTGGGCAGACAAATATTCGGAAAAGAGAAGGCAAACCAGTTTGTAGATATATATAAATATGCCGTATATTCACGTCCTTATGGATATCTTCTTGTTGATTAGGGTTTAAATACTCCTGAATCCCTACAGTTTCGCTCAAACATTGTTGGAGAGCCTCCCAGATGAACGCGTATTCCAATGGTGAACTCCAGGAAAAGGAACTCTTACACGTTCTATACTCCCAACATAACGAACCCTATGGTTTAAGCTCTCAGCTACTTCTGATCTTACTCTCTTAAGCCTTTGCAGTTACTTTCTTAAACCATCGAAGCCCGCCTTCCTGAAGTCAGGTATTAAGTCTTGTTTCTGCTGACTCTATCCTCCCATTTAATATTAAATTTAATTTCCTTATGATCACTGTTACCTAATGAACCCCAACCTCAATGTTGCTTATTATGTCCTCTTTATTAGTTAACAACAAATCCAAAATATTTTCTTCCTCCGTCGCACTGTTTTGTATATAGAACGAACTTACATTAGCTGAACCCACACTCCTGGAAGAAGCTAAAATTTTCTAAAGGCTACAATAAAGTCAATATGACCGATGAAGATACGGCACGTCACAATGAACAAACTCACTGTCTTCTCTGTAAATACGGGTTTTAAAAGGTAAATGAGTACAACATAATGACCATGAAAAATCAGGAAACAATTACATTGAAGCTTATTGTAATAGATGCAACCTTCAAATGAAAAAATCACAAATTGCAGCGTACTCTCATTGCACATTATGCGGATTACGACATGACGTTAATCCCGCGTGAATTAACGCTACCTGGCTTTGAAAATCAAACTAAGACCAAAACATTCAGTTCAGAAATACCATGAAGTCATCATAAATGACTTGAGATTTATTGACACGTATGTCTTTATGTCTGGTTCACTCGCGGCTTTAGCGAACCAATTCATCAGCACTGGGAACGAGCCCATGTGCTCCAAAAAGATGTTGAAAGATGTGCCAGCACCTGCGTTACCATTATTGATCAAGGGAAAGCAGGTTTTTTGTTATGACTATATGGACTCGATGGAACGACTTTCTGAGACACGTCTTCCATCCCGCGAAGATTTTTTTCAATTCGCTTCAAGAAGCAGAACTTTCCGAAAGTGATTATAAACATGCTCAGAATGTTTGGAAAGTAGCTGGATGTCAGAGCCTGATGGACTATTTGTTGCTTTATGTAAAAGTGGATGTTGGCCTTCTATGTGATGTCTTCCTAGAGGTATTTTGAAAACACAGTGGAGGTTGGATATTGTAAATTATGTTAGCCTGCCAGGATTTGCCTATGACTCTTTTTTGTTAAAAACACAGCAGGAATTAGAGATGCTTAGTAGCCCACACATATATCATTGCATTCAAACAAATGTGCGTGGGGGCTACACAAGTGTTGTGCGTCGTTTTGTACGCACCAATAACATCTACACGAACCCTCAGTTTAATCCAAAACATGATAGAAACACTTTCCTTTCATATCTTGACTTCAACAGTCTTTATCCACTGTAATACAAGAGAAGTTACCATGTGGAGATATGAAACCTAGATGAGACAGAAATGCACTGGTTTTTGAGCGGGAGGGGGGCTAGGTCAATCAAGCAACCGATGGCGATTTTGGATACCTCATTCTGTGCAATACTGAGGCTGTCTCACGTGAAGTCATTGAGAAAACGGATGACCTCCCACTGACCATCAGAAGACACAATATCATCAATAGAGATATATCGTCAGCCACACATGAATGGTATGAAGAAGAAAACCGTCCAGTACCGTGTAAGAACATAAAACAGATTGGAACACATGTTGCTCAGGAGAAAATACTGTTTGCTCTGTCTCTCCTTAAACTGCTATTCAACTAGGCCGGGTTGTTAAAAAGTGCATGCTATTTATATGTTTAAGCAAAAGCACTTTCTTGCGGACTTCATTCAGGATAACATAGAAGCCCGCAAAAGTGCTACTTGCCCTATCAAGAAAACTGCAATCAAGTGTATTTCAAACAGCATTTTTGGTCGATACCTGATGAACGCGGCCAAATATAGTGAAGACATAGATATTGTCACCAACCGCGAAAAGTTTTGAAGCTGGCCCGAAGTCCTTACTTTAAACGCGTTGTACCCTCAATGATGGTCATGTAGTTGTAGTTCGCCATAAGAAATATTCACAGGCGAATCATCCAAACTACATTGGCTACTACGTCCTAAAGCTGTCCAAGCTGCGACTATATGATTTCTTTTACAGTATCATGAAGGCTCATTACAGGGATCAGGCGAAACTAGTGTATTGTGACACTGATTCCTTAATAACAGAAACTGAAACTCTGATCTATTAACAGAGTACTCGCAGGAACCCTTTAAAGCTATATAGACACAAGTAACTTTAGCTCCTCACATTCCTTGTACAACACAGACAACAAAGGCAAGCTCGGATTTCTCAAGTCTGAAGTGAGGAAAGAACCATCTCAGAATTTGTAGGTGTAAGAACAAAGTGCTACTCCATCCCCATGGCAGACAGTGACCGGTTGAGTTCAGCTAAGAGCGTTCCAAAGCTCATAAAGAAAAAAAATTGCTCATCAGCGATACAAAGACGTCCTATTCCAGAAGCAAACATTTACCTTTGGCTATCAGGGATTCACAGTGCGTAATGGACGAATGAGTACAGTAAAATATCCCAAGAGAGGGATATCTGTAGTTCAGGACAAAAGACACTGCTTTAGCACCTTGGAGTTACGACCTTACGGTCATCCGATAATTCTACAGGGGTAGAGGAGGAGGAAGAGAAGGAAGCTGTAATCATAATTTGACCAAATTCAATAAACATTGAGTTTGTTTGACTTGTTTATATGTCCTTTATCAAAAATGAATGAAAAAACAATAATTGTCTTAAAATTTATTCGATTTGTGAAACATGTAGACAAAACGCGTCTAGGTTGCGATCTGGCTCATATCAAAAAAGAAAAAAAAAGACTCATGAAATGTGCGCGGCGGCACCAGCAGGTCCTGCGGCGACATCATGCGACGACAGGATGCAACAGGATTGCGTGGGCTCAGGGCGGGGCGGGGCGGGGCGGCAGCACGCTACCAAGTTATTCTAAAGAGAAATGAGACACTGGATTTGTCTCTACTATGAACCGGACATGATAGTGTTCTTAGATAGTTATGCTCTCGACCTCAAATTATACTCTGATTATTTTAAATATATTGCTTACCCTGGGCTCAGGATATATAAAATGCATTTCGACTTCAAAGCACGCGAAGCGATGTGTGCAGGGCTTATGTCGTGTACTTTGCCTACAATGTTTCACACTTGGGTGTAAGAGAAACTCTTGAAAAAATTTGTATGGAGTTTTCCAAGACCGAATATTCGAGGAATGATGAACACGTGATGAGATTCGCTTACAGCAAGTTTATAATGCCCGTATGACATCAAACACTTAACACGTGTTCATAAAAGTAAGTATTGACTTTATTGATTTTTCATATTGAAGTGTATTACATTCCACGAAGCTATTCTCAGCATAAATAATTTTCTAGTTCCTTTATCGTGGTTTGTATAACACGCTTAAATCAGTGGTCTGGCTCCATACAGGACCTCACTCGTCACCACCACTAGCCCCAGTGCTGCCGCCCCGCCCTTGCCCGCGCCCTGAGCCCACGCAATCCTGTTGCATCCTGTCGTCGCATGATGTCGCCGCAGGACCCATGCTGCCGCCGCCGCGCACATTTCGCGAGTCTTTTTTTCTTTTTTATATGAGCCAGATCGAAACATAGACGCGTTTTGTCTACATGTTTCCACAAATCGAATAAATTTTAAGACAATTATTGTTTTTTCATTCATTTTTGATAAAGGACATATAAACAAGTCAAAGATACTCAATGTTTATTGGAATTTGGTCATATTATGATTACAGCTTCCTTCTCTTCCTCCTCCTCCTCTACCCTGTAGAATTATCAGGATGACCGTAAGGTCGTAACTCCAAGGTGCTAAAGCAGTGTCTTTGTCCTGAACTACAGATATCCTCTCTTGGGATATTTTACTGTACTCATTCGTCCATTACGCACTGTGAATCCCTGATAGCCAAAGGTAAATGTTTGCTTCTGAATAGGACGTCTTTGTATCGCTGATGAGCAATTTTTTTTTCTTTATGAGCTTTGGAACGCTCTTAGCTGAACTCAACCAGTCACTGTCTGCCAAGGGGATGGAGTAGCACTTTGTTCTTACACCTACAAATTCTGAGATGGTTCTTTCCCTCACTTCAGACTTGAGAAATCCGAGCTTGCCTTTGTTGTCTGTGTTGTACAAGGAATGTGAGGAGCTAAAGTTACTTGTGTCTATATAGCTTTTAAAGGGTTCCTGCGAGTACTCTGTTAATAGATCAGGAGTTTCAGTTTCTGTTATTAAGGAATCAGTGTCACAATACACTAGTTTCGCCCGATCCCCGTAATGAGCCTTCATGATACTGTAAAGAAATCATATAGTCGCAGCTTGGACAGCTTTAGGACGTAGTAGCCAATAGTTTGGATGATTCGCCTGTGAATATTTCTTATGGCGAACTACAACTACATGACCATCATTGAGGGGTACAACGCGTTTAAAGTAAGGACTTCAGGCCAGCTTCAAAACTTTTCGCGGTTGGTGACAATATCTATGTCTTCACTATATTTGGCCGCGTTCATCAGGTATCGACCAAAATGCTGTTTGAAATACACTTGATTGCAGTTTTCTTGATAGGGCAAGTAGCACTTTTGCTTCTATGTTATCCTGAATGAAGTCCGCAAGAAAGTGCTTTTGCTTAAACATATAAATAGCATGCACTTTTTAACAACCCGGCCTAGTTGAATAGCAGTTTAAGGAGGGACAGAGCAAACAGTATTTTCTCCTGAGCAACATGTGTTCCAATCTGTTTTATGTTCTTACACGGTACTGGACGGTTTCTTCTTCATACCATTCGTGCGGCTGACGATATATCTCTATTGATGATATTGTGTCTTCTGATGGTCAGTGGGAGGTCATCCGTTTTCTCAATGACTTCACGTGAGACAGCCTCAGTATTGCACAGAATGAGGTATCCAAAATCGCCATCGGTTGCTTGATTGACCTAGCCCCCCTCCCGCTCAAAACCAGTGCATTTCTGTCTCATCTAGTTTTCTCATATCTCCACATGGTAACTTCTCTTGTATTACAGTGGGATAAAGACTGTTGAAGTCAAGATATGAAAGGAAAGTGTTTCTATCATGTTTTGGATTAAACTGAGGGTTCGTGTAGATGTTATTGGTGCGTACAAAACGACGCACAACACTTGTGTAGCCCCACGCACATTTGTTTGAATGCAATGATATATGTGTGGCTACTAAGCATCTCTAATTCCTGCTGTGTTTTAACAAAAAGAGTCATAGGCAAATCCTGGCAGGCTAACATAATTTACAATATCCAACCTACACTGTGTTTTCAAAATACCTCTCCCCTCTAGGAAGACATCACATAGAAGGCCAACATCCACTTTTACATAAAGCAACAAATAGTCCATCAGGCTCTGACATCCAGCTACTTTCCAAACATTCTGAGCATGTTTATAATCACTTTCGGAAAGTTCTGCTTCTTGAAGCGAATTGAAAAAATCTTCGCGGGATGGAAGACGTGTCTCAGAAAGTCGTTCCATCAGTCCATATAGTCATAACAAAAACCTGCTTTCCTTGATCAATAATGGTAACGCAGGTGCTGGCACATCTTTCAACATCTGTTGTGTGCACATGGGCTCGTTCCCAGTGCTGATGAATTGGTTCGCTAAAGCCGCGAGTGAACCAGACATAAAGACATACGTGTCAATAAATCTCAAGTCATTTATGATGACTTCATGGTATTTCTGAACTGAATGTTTTGGTCTTAGTTTGATTTTCAAAGCCAGGTAGCGTTAATTCACGCGGGATTAACGTCATGTCGTAATCCGCATAATGTGCAATGAGAGTACGCTGCAATTTGTGATTTTTCATTTGAAGGTTGCATCTATTACAATAAGCTTCAATGTAATTGTTTCCTGATTTTCATGGTCATGATGTTTTACTCCTTTACCTTTTAAAACCCGTATTTACAGAGAAGACAGTGAGTTTGTTCATTGTGACGTGCCGTATCTTCATCGGTCATATTGACTTTATTGTAGCCTTTAGAAAATTTTAGCTTCTTCCAGGAGTGTGGGTTCAGCTAATGTAAGTTCGTTCTATATACAAAACAGTGCGAAGGAGGAAGACAATATTTTGGATTTGGTGTTAACTAATAAAGAGGACATAATAAGCAACATTGAGGTTGGGGGTTCATTAGGTAACAGTGATCATAAGGAAATTAAATTTAATATTAAATGGGAGGATAGAGTCAGCAGAAACAAGACTTAATACCTGACTTCAGGAAGGCGGGCTTCGATGGTTTAAGAAAGTAACTGCAAAGGCTTAAGAGAGTAAGATCAAGTAGCTGAGAGCTTAAACCATAGGGTTCGTTATGTTGGGAGTATAGAACGTGTAAGAGTTCCTTTTCCTGGAGTTCACCATTGGAATACGCGTTCATCTGGGAGGCTCTCCAACAATGTTTGAGCGAAACTGTAGGATTCAGGAGTATTTAAACCCTAATCAACAAGAAGATATCCATAAGGACGTGAATATACGGCATATTTATATATATCTACAAACTGGTTTGCCTTCTCTTTTCCGAATATTTGTCTGCCCAGACAGTGAATTTGAGATAAATCTGACTTATTTAACCTCTCGCACGATGACGCATTTCATGTCATCAAGGGTAAAAGGTTCTGAGACGATGACGCGAAACGCGCCATAAAAGTAAATAAAAATTATTAAAATTAAGTTTTCGATGAAAGTGCGTCAAATTTGCAGTTGTTGGGATAAGTTTCTTAATAGTAACATATGGCAATCTTTCTAAGGAACGTAGATGAGGAGCTCTGAGCGATTTTTATTTGTTAGGATACTCTGACGAGAGAATAACATTCAGTTTTCTCGGTGTAACTCGGGAACTAATAGACGCATGAGGAATTTGAAGATACCATAAGAATCCTCACTAAATTCCGCTTCGGAGCATATAATCGGCTAAAAAAGTTGGCCCACAAAATTTTGAGCAAGCAGCAGATTTCTCAAGAATCAGAGGGGAATGGAACACACACACACACACACACACACACACACACACACACACACACACGATCCCTTTTTCACGGAAAAAAGTAAACTCGATGCGGCAACGTCTAAGGTCATATGACACCGAAGAGCAGGCAGAAAATATAAAGAAATGCAAGTTGAGAAAGAAATAAGACGAAATAAGTTAAGAAATGAAATATAAGACATTAATTAATGAGTGATTTTATTTGTTATGCTACTCTGACGAGAGAAAAAAATCAGTTTTCTCGGTGTAACTCGGGAACTAATAGACGTATGAGGAATTTGAAGATACCATAAGAATCCTCACTAAATTCCGCTTCGACATATAATCGGCTAAAAGATGGCCCACAAAATTTCGAGCTAGCCGCAGATTTCTCAAGAATCGGAGGGGAATGGAACACACACACACACACACACACACACACACACATGATCCCTTTTTCACGGAAAAAGGTAAACTCGATGCGGCAACGTCTAAGGTCATATGACACCGAAGAGCAGGCAAAATATAAAGAAATGCAAGTTGAGAAAAGAAATAAGAAGAAATAAGTTAAGAAATGAAATATAAGACATTAATTAATGAGTGATTTTTATTTGTTATGCTACTCTGACGAGAAAAAAAAATCAGTTTTCGGTGTAACTCAGGAACTAATAGACGTATGAGGAATTTGAAGATACCATAAGAATCCTCACTAAATTCCGCTTCGAGCATATAATCGACTAAAAAGATGGCCCACAAAATTTCGAGCTAGCCGCAGATTACTCAAGAATCGAAGGGGAATGGAACACACACACACACACACACAACATCACATTATCCCGGAAAAAGGTAAACTCGATGCGGCAACGTCTAAGGTCATATGACACCGAAGAGCAGGCAGAAAATATAAAGAAATGCAAGTTGAGAAAAGAAATAAGAAGAAATATGTTAAGAAATGAGATATAAGACATTAATTAATGAGTGATTTTTATTTGTTAAGCTACTCTGACGAGAGAAAAAAAATTCAGTTTTCTCGGTGTAACTCGGGAACTAATAGACGTATGAGGAATTTGAAGATACCATAAGAATCCTCACTAAATTCCGCTTCGGAGCATATAATCGGCTAAAAAAGATGGCCCACAAAATTTCGAGCTAGCCGCAGATTTCTCAAGAATCGGAGGGGAATGGAACACACACACACACACACACACACACGCACACACACATGATCCCTTTTTCACGGAAAAAGGTAAATTCGATGCGGCAACGTCTAAGGTCATATGACATCGAAGTTAAGAAATGAGATATAAGACATTAATTAATGCAAAATCAGAAAAAAAAAGACTTGGTGCTGCAGTGTTTAGGGTTAGATGGCACCAAATAACCGGAGTAAAAAAAAATATATATAAGTTGAGGAAAGAAATAAGAAGAAACAAGTTGAGAAATGAGAAATAAGAAGATAATGATACAATACATCCAGCAAAAACTTAAATAATTTATCGAGTCTTACGTTCAATGGCGATTTTTTATTTTATTTTCGGACTTGCATTAGAGAGTAAATTCATATTTCAGCCTGGTCATTAACCTAATGTCCTTAACCTTTTCCGTGATTACAATCTCGTGGTCATTCGAGGGTCAAAGAAAGATCTTATCTTAACCCTTCAAGTATCCCTTCTCCCGTCACCCCACCCCCTCGCTAGCTGCTGGGCACCCCTACCGAGAGAAAAAAAAATCAGTTTTCTCGGTGTAACTCGGGAACTAATAGACGTATGAGGAATTTGAAGATACCATAAGAATCCTCACTAAATTCCGCTTCGGAGCATATAATCGGCTAAAAAAGATGGCCCACAAAATTTCGAGCTAGCCGCAGATTTCTCAAGAATCGGAGGGGAATGGAACACACACACACACACACACACACACACACACACACACAAGATCACTATTTCACGGAAAAAGGTAAATTCGATGCGGCAACGCCTAAGGTCATATGACATCGAAGAGCATGCAGAAAATATAAAGAAATGCAAGTTGAGAAAAGAAATAATAAGAAAGAAGTTAAGAAATGAGATATAAGACATTAATTAATGCAAAATCAGAAAAAAAAAGACTTGGTGCTGCAGTGTTTAGGGTTAGATGGCACCAAATAACCGGAGTAAAAAAAAATATATATAAGTTGAGGAAAGAAATAAGAAGAAACAAGTTGATAAATGAAATAAGAAGATAATGATACAATACATCCAGCAAAAACTTAAATAATTTATCGAGTCTTACGTTCAATGGCGATTTTTTATTTTATTTTCGGACTTGCATTAGAGAGTAAATTCATATTTCAGCCTGGTCATTAACCTAATGTCCTTAACCTTTTCCGTGATTATAATCTCGTGGTCATTCGAGGGTCAAAGAAAGATCTTATCTTAACCTTCAAGTATCCTTCTCCCGTCACCCCCCTCCTGCTGGGCACCCCTCCCGTCACCTTCTCGCTTCCGTACGCTAGTCCGAGTGGGGTGAGGGGGGATGAGGGGGGTGAAAAGGTAAAGAGATGGGTGTGGAGGGGGGTTAGGGAGGGGGGTCCAGATACCCCTCTTCCGTAACCCCGCAAATTACCCCACTCCTGTAACCCCTGACCGCTGACCCCAACCCCACTTCCAGTCCCCACTTCCAAATTACCCCACTTCACATTTATATACTTATATATACATATATATATATATATATATATATATATATATATATATATATATATATATATATATATATATATATATATATATATATATATATATATATATATATATATATATATATATATATATATATATATACGAGTATATATATATATATATATATATATATATATATATATATATATATATATATATATATATATATATATATATATATATATATATATATATTATAAATATTAATAATTATGAATGCCCCGAGATATATAGAATAAGACGTATGATACATATTTGATGTATGTACATAAAATGCAAACTCGTGTTTTACACACATAGTTTCCACCTGAATTATTGCAACAGTTATACACATGAATTTCTCTGCCAGTAATACCCGGGAAAACCACGTGAATTTGGACCCAGTTATACACGTGAATGTTAGATCAAGTTATACACGTGTTTATCTCGTGAATATCTAGTGAAAACACGTGTACACGAGTAATCCACAAGATTTCCACTAGACGTTCACGTGAAATTCACGTGTTGTGCCCACTGGGTACATCTTTATTGTTGAGTAAAAAGTTTCTTTTAATGAAGCACAATATTCTGCTCGCTTTATTTAGAGGAGGAGGAGGAGGAGGAGGAGGAGAAATGAATAGTAAAGTACCATAAAGAAGGAAGAGGTGGAGGAGGAGGAGGAGGAGGAGGAGGAGGAGGAGAAATGAATAGTAAAGTACCATAAAGAAGGAAGAGGTGGAGGAGGAGGAGGAGGAGGAGGAAAAGGAGACAATAGGTTATGGTGGAAAATGTTTTAGGACACCGAAACAGCAAAACAAACAGCCCCTTCATCTTACCTTCATGCCGGGCAGGTGAACACAGGGGCGTGTGTGCGTGCGTGTGTCCAGGTGTACCTTCCCAGGTAATTAATGAGCGGTGCAGGACAGCGGCGGGCCACTCACCTGTACGAGACACAGGTAAGGACAGGTGAGGGAATGAAGGGAAAGGCGATGTATAGGGAGGGGTGGGGGGAATGGGGGGAAGGGGGGGATGCTTAACTCTCCCACCCACCCACCTAAGCTTAACTCCCCCACCCACCCGCCTTAGTTTAACTCCCCCACCCACCCACCTAAGCTTAACTCCCCCACCCACCCACCTAAGCTTAACTCCCCCACCCGCCCACCTGGCCATCAGTCGGTCAATAACTGCAAAACGTTTCAGTAAAGTTATATTGAGGAGCCTTAATATTTTAATGGGAGACTCAACAATTCCAGAGTTATATATCTAAACCCTCCATGAGTTCTCTTTTCTTCCTCGTGAACATCCCGAGCATCATCTCCGAGGGCAAATATGGCGCTGCTTACATCACGAGTCGCCAGATTATCGTACTCGCAGCATCACATATTTACCAGCCTCTCCCTCATAAATATCACCAGGAAACAGGAATAATAAATCATCTCAACAATAACTATACATAAATCTCGTTATTATAGCCCAGGAAACAGTTTTTGGGATGGAAATCGGGATAGATGAGAAACTGAGTACGACAATCTGGCAACGGTGGCCTAGTATCGTATGCACCCGGCAAAACAAACACCAACAACCCTTTGCTTATAGACATACAGCTATTCCACTGCATATTTTAACGGCGGCTGTGTCTCCCATACATGTGTCCTCTCTATGTGTGTGTCCGTGTCAGTGTGTGTCAGTGCGGGAGGGGTCAGAGAGGAGAGAGAGAGTGAAGTCGAGGCGGCCATATAGCCCCCTCGTCATACGCTGGTTGGACTGTGGTGTGTGTGTGTGTGCGGCAGTAAACACTATAATAAGCTGGTGGCCTGGTCTAATATTTAATCAAGATGCTAAGACAAACATCTCACCAACCTGGCTGAACGCGGGGTGGTCACTCGGCCATGTTTGTTTACAAGTGGGTGATCTTGATCCTGATCTTGATGTCACAGGTGGCTTGGGATTTCTCCCCAGCCAGGCCTTTGTATCGGCACCTCCTGGGAAGGAAAAAACAGAACATACAGAAAATCGGTGTTCAGCTACTCGGGGCAAGATGTCATTGCCTACATCTTGCACGCCACATGCTCCCCAGGAAGTCATCGCCTCAATCACTCGTCCACTCGTCTCTCCACTCAGCCCCAGCATCCACTCCTTCCATTCACTCCACGTCCCATCTCACTCAGAAACACCTCCATCATCTTCGTTCTTTCTGCTCTAGTTAAGTGTCTGAAAGCGGCAAATACAACGGTGCATACGATAATCTGGCAACCCAGGCTGTACCCATTCTTACCAGATTGTCGTACTTAGCCTCATATGTTTTCCGCTGTACCCAAAAAACTGTTTTCTCCACTCCAATAACTACATGTATTCATAGTTACCATTAAAAGGTTATATTATTAGTGTCTTTTTGCTATAGTTAAGTGTCTAAAAGCGGTAAATACTATGGTGCATACGATAATCTGACAACCCAGGCTGTACCCATTCTTACCAGATTGTCGTACTTAGCCTCATATGTTTTTCGCTGTACCCAAAAAAATGTCTTCTCCACTCCAATAACTACATATATTCATAGTTACCATTAAAAGGTTATATTATTAATGTCTTTTTGCTATAGTTAAGTGTCTAGAAACGGCAAATACAACGATGCATACGATAATCTGACGACCCAGGCTGTACCCATTCAACCCGTGCAGTGTAGAGTGCCTGGCTCGTGTGTGTGTCCTGTGTTGACCTGTGTTGACCTCCCCTGACCCCCCGCGCCCCCTATACTGACAGGCTGAGCACAGGGGCGAGGCGAGACATCCCTGGAAGCCTGTAAGTGGTGGAAAAAGCCTTAGTGTTACGTGGGTTCTGGGAGAGGCCTGGAGACGGGGTTGTTTACATTTCAGTGCGCCGCGGGAGACTCAGAAACGTTTAATCGAGCAAATGTTTGAACGTTTGTATGGTGAAGGGCAAGGCTGGGAGCATACGAGGAAAGGTTTGAACGTTTGTATGGTGAAGGGCAAGGCTGGAGCATACGAGGAAAGGTTTGAACGTTTGTATGATGAAGGGCAAGGCTGGGAACATACGAGGAAAGGTTTGAACGTTTGTATGGTGAAGGTGGGAACATACGAGGAAAGGTTTGAACGTTTGTATGGTGAAGGGCAAGGCTGGAGCATACGAGGAAAGGTTTGAACGTTTGTATGGTGAAGGGCAAGGCTGGAGCATACGAGGAAAGGTTTGAACGTTTGTATGATGAAGGGCAAGGCTGGGAACATACGAGGAAAGGTTTGAACGTTTGTATAGTGAAGGTAAAGTATAATTACAGAAAAAAGTAGGAAGTTGACGTTTGGAAATGTGTGTGTGTGTGTGTGTGTGTGTGTGTGTGTGTGTGTGTGTGTGTGTGTGTGTGTGTTCGAAGTTAAGTGAGGAAAACATTATAAGTAAATCCATGACGATAAATATAACCCAATAGCCTAACCACGACAGAGAGAGAGAGAGAGAGAGAGAGTAACTATGTCTTTACAGTGGAAGTTATGTAGCTTTATAAGTGTCGATAGATAGACAAACTCCAGTGAATGTGTCGATAATAGAAAAGAAATGAAAGAAAATTAAAAATCGCACAAAAATGAAAAAGAAAGAAAATAACAAGAGTACAAGCAAGAGAAGGAGGAACAGCAAAGAGGAAGAGGAGGAAGGAGGAAGAAGAGGAAGAAGAGGAGAACGCATACGGTCAGTTAGTAGCCTAGTCCATCGCGCACCCGCCTCACACACACCACGGGCTGAAGCGTGGGGTCTGTGTTAAGCCCTCACACACCACCGAGCATTGTGTGTGCGTGTGTGTGTGTGTGTGTGTGTGTGTGTGTGTGTGAGGGCGTTCAGGGAGGCTGGTCTCTCTCTCTCTCTCTCTCTCTCTCTCTCTCTCTCTCTCTCTCTCTCTCTCTCTCTCTCTCTCTCTCTCTCTCTCTCTCTCTCTCTCTCTCTCTCTCTCTCTCTCTTGATGATAAATTATTTCTGAGATTCATCAAAATTTCATTAAATCTACTTACGTGTGTGTGTGTGTGTGTGTGTGTGTGTGTGTGTGTGTGTGTGTGTGTGTGTGTGTGAGGGCGTTCAGGGTTCTCCTCACGAGCCTCCTGTGTGTTGTGTGTGTTGCGGGTCACCACCACCACCGTCACCATCACCACCACCACCATCACCACCACCACGAAGACGACGAAAAGTAGGTGCCAGATGAATGATAATTGTTGATATTAGTTTCGGTGTGTTCCTTCCTCTTCCTCGTGTCCCCGCTCTCACAGAAAAGCCCCCCCAATAAAGCGAGGAAAAAGCCAGTCCCAATTACACTGTGCTTTGATATGTTATGCCAACTTTCTTCCGAGTACCCTTTCCCCTCCGCGTCCTCCGCCCGTGATGTCTGGAGGAAAGGGGGAAAACGTATGACTTCAGGATTAGGGTCTGTCTGGATATGTGTATTTCTCTTCCTCTCCCTTCGCCCATAAAACCAGTGGAGGAAGCCCCAGACGAGATTGCTCCTCCATGTTGAGGGGGCTTCGTGGTTCAGTGGTTAGCACACTCGACTCACAACCGAGAGAGCCCGGGTTCGATTCCCGGGCGGAGTGGAAAAATTTGAGCGGCTTTTCCGATACCCTACGCCCCTGTCCACCCAGCAGTGAATGGGTACCAGGTATTAATCGGGGATTGTATCCCGTCTCCTGGGATCTGTTCCCTTCTCCTATAATTCCTTCCCCTTCTGTCTCTCTCCGGCATATGACCACAGATGTTGCGCCGACTAAACCAAACTTTCCAACTTTTCCTCCATGTTGACGCAGTAGGCATTGTTTTTGACCTCATTTTCTTTATTTTTTCTTTATTCTCTACTTTAGTATTATAGAACATTTATATTTGATCCCTGTACTCATCGCGGGGGGAGTGTTTGGGTCTGTAGAAGTTTATATATTTTCCCTTGATGTCCTTTCATGGGCCTCAACAATCATAGGCGTAGGGAACCCTCCATGGGGGGGGAACTATGTTTTGTTTTTTGTGTGTGTGTTTGAAGTTACTGTCAAGAGCTCTTGGAGTTTTGCGTTAATTTGTTTTCAAATTATAAGGCCTTGTCATTCCTGTGGACCACAATGATTTACATGGATGAGGAGAATTTTGTTGGTTCTTTAGTACTTTAGTATATCTTGTCCGTGGAGGCTGTGGTCACTATCTTATCTGCTACTATATCTATCTATCAGTCTATCTATCAATGTGTGTGTGTGTGTGTGTGTGTGTGTGTGTGTGTGTGTGTGTGTGTGTGTGTGTGTGTGTGTGTGTGTGTGTGTGCGGCAAGGGAAAGCTTTTTTTTATTTTTTACAACAAAGGAGACAGCTCAAGGGCACAAAAAAAGTAAACAATAATAAAAAAGCCCGCTACTCGCTGCTCCTAAAAAAAGAATCCAAAGAGGTGGCCGAAAGAGAGGTCAACTTCGGGAGGAGAGGTGTCCTGATACCCTCCTCTTGAAAGAGTTCAAGTCGTAGGCAGGAGGAAATACAGATGAAGGAAGATTGTTCCAGAGTTTACCAGCGTGAGGGATGAAAGAGTGAAGATGCAGGTTAACTCTTGCATAAGGGGTTTGGACAGTATAGGGATGAAAGAGTGAAGATGCAGGTTAACTCTTGCATAAGGGATTTGGACAGTATAGGGATGAAATAGTGAAGATGCTGGTTAACTCTTGCATAAGGGGTTTGGACAGTATAGGGATGAAAGAGTGAAGATGCTGGTTAACTCTTGCATAAGGGGTTTGGACAGTATAGGGATGAAAGAGTGAAGATGCAGGTTAACTCTTGCATAAGGGGTTTGGACAGTATAGGGATGAAAGAGTGAAGATGCTGGTTAACTCTTGCATAAGGGATTTGGACAGTATAGGGATGAAAGAGTGAAGATGAGAGTGAAGATGCTGGTTAACTCTTGCATAAGGGGTTTGGACAGTATAGGGATGAAAGAGTGAAGATGCAGGTTAACTCTTGCATAAGGGATTTGGACAGTATAGGGATGAAAGAGTGAAGATGCTGGTTAACTCTTGCAGAAGGGATTTGGACAGTATAGGGATGAAAGAGTGAAGATGCAGGTTAACTCTTGCATAAGGGATTTGGACAGTATAGGGATGAAATAGTGAAGATGCTGGTTAACTCTTGCATAAGGGGTTTGGACAGTATAGGGATGAAAGAGTGAAGATGCTGGTTAACTCTTGCATAAGGGGTTTGGACAGTATAGGGATGAAAGAGTGAAGATGCAGGTTAACTCTTGCATAAGGGGTTTGGACAGTATAGGGATGAGCATGAGTAGAAAGTCGTGTGCAGCGGGGCCGCGGGAGGGGGGGAGGCATGCAGTTAGCAAGTTCAGAAGAGCAGTCAGCGTGAAAATAGCGATAGAAGATAGAAAGAGAGGCAACATGGCGGCGGAATTTAAGAGGTAGAAGACTATCAGTAGGAGGAGGAGAGCTGCTGCACACAGTCGCCGCTTGCACCGTCTTGGCGGCTGCAACACAAGAGGTGACAGGGTTGTGGCTTTGTGGGTAAATCACTCGGAGGATTTTTTACAAGTTTATTTTCCCTTCGTCGTCCGTACAGCGGCCTCGATCGTTCCTTAGTCCTTACATACACACATAGAGTCGTATTACAAGACATTTCGCCGGCCAAGAACACATATTTGACAAGGCTTTCGTATGATTTGTGGGCATTTCCAGGGGTAGTTTTATGACCCTGGTGGTAGTGTGAGTCTTCTTCTGTACCGTGAACCTGAAGAAACACATTTCCAGGGGTAGTTTTATGACCCTGGTGGTAGTGTGAGTCTTCCTTTGTACCATGAACCTAAAGAAACACATATTTGACAAGGCCTTTGAAGGAGTTTTGGGCATTTCCAGGGGTAGTTGTATGACCCTGGTGGTAGTGTGAGTCTTCTTCTGTACCGTGAACCTGAAGAAACACATATTTGACAAGGCTTTCCTAGGAGTTGTGGGCATTTCCAGGGGTATTTTTATGACCCTGGTGGTAGTGTGAGTCTTCCTTTGTACCATGAACCTAAAGAAACACATATTTGACAAGGCCTTTGAAGGAGTTTTGGGCATTTCCAGGGGTAGTTGTATGACCCTGGTGGTAGTGTGAGTCTTCCTTTGTACCATGAACCTAAAGAAACACATATTTGACAAGGCCTTCGTAGGAGTTGTGGGCATTTCCAAGGGTAGTTGTATGACCCTGGTGGTAGTGTGAGTCTTCCTCTGTACCATGAACCTAAAGAAACACATATTTGACAAGGCTTTCGTAGGAGTTGTGGGCATTTCCAGGGGTAGTTGTATGACCCTGGTGGTAGTGTGAGTCTTCCTCTGTACCGTGAACCTGAAGAAACACATATTTGACAAGGCTTTTGGGAGTAGGAGTTAGGGCATTTCCAGGGTAGTTGGGGTAGTTTTATGACCCTGGTGGTAGTTTGACCCTTCTTCTGTACCGTGAACCTAGAAACACATATTTGACAAAGCTTTCGTAGATGTTGTAAGCATTTCCAGGGGTAGTTTTATGACCCTGGTGGTAGTGAGTTCTTCTCGCCGTGAACCTAGAACACATATTTGACAAGGCTTTCGTGGAGTTGTGGGCATTTCAGGGTAGTTTTATGACCCTGGTGGTAGTGTGAAGTCTTCTTCTGTACCGTGAACCTAGAAACACATTTGACAAAGCTTTCGTAGAGTTGTGGGGATTTCAGGGGTAGTTTTATGACCCTGGTGGTAGTTTGACCCTTCTTCTGTGAACCTAGAAACACATGACAAGGCTTTCAGAGGTGGTTGCATTTCAGGGTAGTTTTGACCTTCTTCTGTTGAACCTAGAAACACATATTTGACAAAGGCTTGTTGTGGGTAGTTTTATGACCCTGGAGGTAGTTTGACCCTTCTTCTGTACCCTGATCCTAGAAAAAACACTGATTAGAACCAGATTGATCCCCCCTTTGACCTTTAGAAATAGCTGATGTGAGAAGCGAAAATGTATTGTAAAACCAGCGTAAATGTGTGAGCCACGGCCGATTATTGTAAACATGGCTGGCTGGCCCCGTAGATTTCAACTCGCAGCTACCTGGGTGTACCTCGGCCCGTGAGCTCCAGTTTCCCCATGCAGAAGTGAATAAGTGGAATGGTCTGAAGGAGGAGACTGAGGCTGAAATAGAGGACATGTCTGAAGGGTAACAAGAACTATATGCTGGTATAACAAGACACCTTCGCTTCTCAGTTTCTCAAAATCAAAGAAGGGATAAATCGGGTTCTAAAGGGTGTTTTTTTAAGTTCATGGTACAGAGGAAGGGTCACACTACCACCAGGGTCATGAAACTACTCCTGGAAATGCCCACAACTCCTACGAAAGCCTTGTCAAATATGTGTTTCTAGGTTCACGGTACAGAAGAAGGGTCACACTACCACCAGGGTCATGAAACTACTCCTGGAAATGCCCACAACTCCCAGGAAAGCCTTGTCAAATAGGTGTTTCTAGGTTCATGGTACAGAGGAAGGGTCACACTACCACCAGGGTCATAAAACTACTCCTGGAAATGCCCACAACTCCCAGGAAAGCCTTGTCAAATATGTGTTTCTAAGTTCACAGTACAGAGGAAGGGTCACACTACCACCAGGGTCATAAAACTACTCCTGGAAATGCCCACAACTCCTACGAAAGCCTTGTCAAATATGTGTTTCTAGGTTCACGGTACAGAAGAAGGGTCACACTACCACCAGGGTCATGAAACTACTCCTGGAAATGCCCACAACTCCCAGGAAAGCCTTGTCAAATAGGTGTTTCTAGGTTCACAGTACAGAGGAGGGGTCACACTACCACCAGGGCCATAAAACTACTCCTGGAAATGCCCACAACTCCTAGGAAAGCCTTCTCAAATAGGTGTTTCTAGGTTCGCAGTACAGAGGAAGGGTCACACTACCACCAGGGTCATAAAACTACCCCTGGAAATGCCCACAACTCCTACGAAAGCCTTGTCAAATAGGTGTTTCTAGGTTCACAGTACAGAGGAAAGGTCACACTACCACCAGGGTCATAAAACTACACCTGGTAATGCCCACAACTTCTACGAAAGCCTTGTCAAATATGTGTTTCTAGGTTCACAGTACAGAGGAAGGGTCACACTACCACCAGGGCCATAAAACTACCCCTGGAAATGCCCACAACTCCTAGGAAAGCCTTGTCAAATAGGTGTTTCTAGGTTCACAGTACAGAGGAAGGGTCACACTACCACCAGGGTCATAAAACTACCCCTGGAAATGCCCACAACTCCTAGGAAAGCCTTGTCAAATAGGTGTTTCTAGGTTCACAGTACAGAGGAAGGGTCACTCTACCACCAGGGTCATAAAACTACTCCTGAAATGCCCACAACTCCTAGGAAAGCCTTGTCAAATAGGTGTTTCTAGGTTCACAGTACAGAGGAAGGGTCACACTACCACCAGGGTCATAAAACTACCCCTGGAAATGCCCACAACTCCTAGGAAAGCCTTGTCAAATAGGTGTTTCTAGGTTCACAGTACAGAGGAAGGGTCACTCTACCACCAGGGTCATAAAACTACCCCTGGAAATGCCCACAACTCCTAGGAAAGCCTTGTCAAATAGGTGTTTCTAGGTTCACAGTACAGAGGAAGGGTCACACTACCACCAGGGTCATAAACTACCCTGAAATGCCCAACTCCTAGGAAAGCCTTGTCAAATAGGTGTTTCTAGGTTCACAGTACAGAGGAAGGGTCACACTACCACCAGGGTCATAAAACTACCCCTGGAAATGCCCACAACTCCTACGAAAGCCTTGTCAAATATGTGTTTCTAGGTTCACGGTACAGAGGAAGGGTCACACTACCACCAGGGTCATAAAACTACCCCTGGAAATGCCCACAACTCCTAGGAAAGCCTTGTCAAATAGGTGTTTCTAGGTTCACAGTACAGAGGAAGGGTCACTCTACCACCAGGGTCATAAAACTACCCCTGGAAATGCCCACAACTCCTAGGAAAGCCTTGTCTAATAGGTGTTTCTAGGTTCACAGTACAGAGGAAGGGTCACTCTACCACCAGGGTCATAAAACTACTCCTGGAAATGACCACAACTCCTAGGAAAGCCTTGTCAAATATGTGTTTCTAGGTTCACAGTACAGAGGAAGGGTCACACTACCACCAGGGTCATAAAACTACCCCTGGAAATGCCCACAACTCCTAGGAAAGCCTTGTCAAATAGGTGTTTCTAGATTCACGGTACAGAAGAAGGGTCACACTACCACCAGGGTCATGAAACTACCCCTGGAAATGCCCACAACTCCTAGGAAAGCCTTGTCAAATAGGTGTTTCTAGGTTCACAGTACAGAGGAAGGGTCACTCTACCACCAGGGTCATAAAACTACCCCTGGAAATGCCCACAACTCCTAGGAAAGCCTTGTCAAATAGGTGTTTCTAGGTTCACAGTACAGAGGAAGGGTCACTCTACCACCAGGGTCATAAAACTACCCCTGGAAATGCCCACAACTCCTAGGAAAGCCTTGTCAAATATGTGTTTCTAGGTTCACGGTACAGAGGAAGGGTCACACTACCACCAGGGTCATAAAACTACCCCTGGAAATGCCCACAACTCCTACGAAAGCCTTGTCAAATAGGTGTTCTTGGGCGGCGAAATGTCTGATAACACGACCCATAGTGTCTTATATAGAAGTGGATAAGTGGAATGGTCTGAAGGAGGAGATTGTGGCTGAAATACAGGACATGTCTGAAGGGTAACAAGAAGTAGACTAGGAGTTAGAAAAGTAACTGGGTCTGCGTACTAATCGGAACAGGTGGCTGCAAAGGTGCGTACTGATTGGCCTACCTATGCCTGGGGGTCCGTAGAGCAGAAACACAGAAATAGTAGCTGGATCTGCGTACTAATTGGAACCGGTGGCTGGAAAGATGCGTACTGATTGGCCTTCCCAAATAGTAGCTGGATCTGCGTACTAAATGGAACCGGTGGCTGGAAAGGTGCGTACTGATTGGCCTTCCTAAATAGTACCTGGATCTGCGTACTAATTGGAACCGGTGGCTGGAAAGGTGCGTACTGATTGGCCTTCCTAAATAGTAGCTGGATCTGCGTACTAAATGGAACCGGTGGCTGGAAAGGTGCGTACTGATTGGCCTTCCTAAATAGTAGCTGGATCTGCGTACTAAATGGAACCGGTGGCTGGAAATGTGCGTACTGATTGGCCTTCCTAAATAGTACCTGGATCTGCGTACTAAATGGAACCGGTGGCTGGAAAGGTGCGTACTGATTGGCCTTCCTAAATAGTAGCTGGATCTGCGTACTAAATGGAACCTGTGGCTGGAAAGATGCGTACTGATTGGCCTTCCTATGCCGGGGGGTCCGTAAGCTAAATAGTAACAGGATCTGCGTACTAATTGGAACCGGTGGCTGGGAAGGTGCGTACTGATTGGCCTGTACCTGTGCCGGGGGGTCCGTAAGCTAAATAGTAACAGGATCTGCGTACTAATTGGAACCGGTGGCTGGGAAGGTGCGTACTGATTGGCCTGTACCTGTGCCGGGGGGTCCGTAAGCTAAATAGTAACAGGATCTGCGTACTAACTGGAACCGGTGGCTGGGAAGGTGCGTACTGATTGGCCTGTACCTGTGCCGGGGGGTCCGTAGAGCAGGATGCCTCGCCACGGCCTGAACCTGCCGATGAAGAGCTGCGGGTACCTGAGCGGGTACACAACAGCCTCCTTCACCAGCCGCTTGGCGTCCTCCAGGCCCAGAATCTCGTTCCATCTCACCTGGGGGTTTTCGACGAGAATTTCCTGCAAGGGGGAGGGAGGGAGTAAAGGGGCGTGGACACATTACAGGGCAGACTGAAGAAATGAAGGTGTTATGTTAGGTTCATGCTACAGAGGAAGGGTCACACTACCACCAGGGTCATAAAACTACCCCTGGAAATGTCCACAGCTCCTATGAAAGCCTTGTCAAATATGTGTTTCTAGGTTCACGGTACAGAGGAAGGGTCACACTACCACCAGGGTCATAAAACTACCCCTGGAAATGCTCACAACTCCTACGAAAGCCTTGTCAAATATGTGTTTCTAGGTTCACAGTACAGAGGAAGGGTCACACTACCACCAGGGTCATAAAACTACCCCTGGAAATGCCCACAGCTCCTACGAAAGCCTTGTCAAATATGTGTTTCTAGGTTCACGGTACAGAAGAAGGGTCACACTACCACCAGGGTCATAAAACTACCCCTGGAAATGCTCACAACTCCTACGAAAGCCTTGTCAAATATGTGTTTCTAGGTTCACAGTACAGAGGAAGGGTCACACTACCACCAGGGTCATAAAACTACCCCTGGAAATGCCCACAACTCCTACGAAAGCCTTGTCAAATATGTGTTTCTAGGTTCACGGTACAGAAGAAGGGTCACACTACCACCAGGGTCATAAAACTACCCCTGGAAATGCCCACAACTCCTACGAAAGCCTTGTCAAATATGTGTTTCTAGGTTCACGGTACAGAAGAAGGGTCACACTACCACCAGGGTCATAAAACTACCCCTGGAAATGCCCACAAAACCTACCCTAGTATTGAATCTTACATCAACTACTTTCAAAGGCCAAGAAGGAGATCAGTCGAGTTCTAATGAGTGTTTCTTTAGGTTCACGGTACAGAGGAAGGGTCACACTACCACCAGGGTCATAAAACTACCCCTGGAAATGCCCACAACTCCTACGAAAGCCTTGTCAAATATGTGTTCTTGGGCAGCGATATGTCTTGTGATACGACCCTATATATACCAAGTCAAGTCACTGCTTCAAAACTGCGACCGGTACGCGCAGGAGGCGGTTTTGGGGCGGAGCAGCGGGATGACGTCACTTGGAGCCAAAAAAAAAATACCCGGCAGTTCAGGGTGACTAATGTTGGGGCCGTGTGTGCACTCTGGATGCACATTCTCGCCTTCTTTCACAGCGCGTTCAGGCAAGCCACTGACGAAAAAATATGTCTTTTTATTGTGCTATTGCGTGACTGTAATTCCAATGCCTACAAACGGCGGTGTGGGGTGTGAGGGAGGGCATGATGAAGTGATTGATTTAAATTAGTCCGCCTTTCCTCGTTTTCTCTAAATCCCTGTTTCTACATTCTCTAGTCTGGCTCCAAGCAACGTCACGCATAAGCCACGCCTCGGCCGTGTCTCCTCCCACAAACCTGCGCGTGACTTGACTTGGTGTATATAGACTTAGGATCACACAGCCTTATCCTTAAACCTTACGGGGCCCAAGCACATACATTTAACAAGGCTTTCATAGGGTTTGTGGGCATTTCCAGGGGTAGTTTTATGACCCTGGTGGTAGTCTGACCCTTCCTCTGTACCGTGAACCTAGAAACACATATTTGACAAGGCTTTCATAGGAGTTGTGGGCATTTCCAGGGGTAGTTTTATGACCCTGGTGGTAGTCTGTCCCTTCCTCTATACCGTGAACCTAGAAACACATATTTGACAAGGCTTTCGTATGAGTTGTGGGCATTTCCAGTAGTAGTTTTATGACCCTGGTGGTAGTGTGACCCTTCCTCTGTACCGTGAACCTAGAAACACATATTTGACAAGGCTGTAGGAGGGTAGTTTTATGACCCTGGTGGTAGTGTGACCCTTCCTCTGTACCGTGAACCTAGAAACACATATTTGACAAGGTGGTAGTGTGACCCTTCATAGGCGTGAGTGGTAGGCCTCCGTACCCGCTGAATGATGTTGGCGAGGTCCTTGTAGTAGTAGTAGTAGTAGTAGTAGTAGTAGGAGGAGGAGGAGGAAGAGAAGTAGAAGTAGTTAGTAGCAGGAGGAGGAGGAGGAGGAGGAGGAGGAGGAGGAGGAGGAAGAGAAGTAGAAGTAGTTAGTAGCAGTAGTAGTAGTAGTAGTAGTAGTAGTAGTCATAGCTGGGCACGATAACATAAAACCTTATTCCCGATAACCGATAACTGATAATGGAAAACCTTATCGGTGATAACCGATATTCGTTAACTGGAGACACAAATATAGGCGATAACCGATACCCGATACCCGATATAAATCCACAATTCCGATACTAGCCAGCGATAAGTCCGACAGGCGAAAACGATACTATATTGATATTTCAAACAAAAAACATAGATGAATTCAAATTTTCATTATCTGTATTTTAGAAAACTTACAAAACCTAAAAACACGTTGACACGTACCTATGGACGGTAATACTAGAAACGCCTGAGTCGGTGTTGTGTTATTTGACGTCCCACCATTAAATGCTGGCGCTTTCGTTTACAAACACTGGTCTCTCGTGAACTGCGCATGCTCAGACCAGCAAGCGTAGACCTGTACAGTCTCACAAAGCTTTTTAACCGCAAGTAAAAGTTGCTGGAAGGCTGAATCAGACATACGGTACCACTACCACCATTCCCGCTGTTTCTAGAACGAGTTGTATTTATATGTACAGAGTCACATTCTAGAAACAGCGAGGATGGTGGTACTGTATGTCTGAATCAGCCTTCCAGCAACTACTCTTAATGTGTTAAAAAGCTTTGTGAGACTGTACAGGGCTACGCTTACTGGTCTGAGCATGCGCAGCTCACGAGAGACCAGTGTTTGTAAACAAAAGCGCCAGCTTTTGACGATGGGACACCAAATAACACAACACCGGGTGCCTTCAATACCATGACATGCTCACAAACGAATATGGAATATCAAATTTGAGGCAGTGAATAATCATTTTTGGGGTCAAAGTTAAATGATTTTTCTCTTTGATATATTGATTTTTGAGTCTAACATAAAAAATAACCTAGTGTTTTAATGTTGATGATCTAAGTATGAAATCTCTTCACCGAAGATATTTCATACCCCGAAGTTTTTTCATACAACACCGGGCGCCCGGGCCACGCATGCGCAGTAGGGAGGAGACAACGTTTTTTTTTCTTTTTCTGAGAGGCGGAAAAAAAGTAGCGGTTATCGCTAGTTTGGTTACAAAAGTAACGCAGATACCGATATATATTTAAATAAGTAGCGGATGGCCGATAATCCGATTTAGTTATCAGCGATAAAGTATCGCAATAACTTATCGCGATAACGCCCAGCTATGGTAGTAGTAATAGTAGTAGTAGTAGTAGTAGTAGTAGCAATAGTAATAGTAGTAATAGTAGTAGTAGTAGTAGTATAAGTAGTAACAGTATATTAACACGTAATTGACCCCTCTTTCGGCCACCTCTTCGGATAATTTACAGGAGCAGCGAGTAGCGGGCTTTTAGTTTCATTGTTTCCTTTTTTGTGTGCCCTTGAGCTGTCTCCTTTGCTGTGAAAAAAACAAAAAACAAAGTAGCATCAGTCACCGTAACAACAAGAAGGCAGCCCTCACTCACCGCCCTGGAGGCCAGCTTGAGAGCTCAGGGCGCCAGGCGGACCCTTGCCAATGTCTCCGATGTTATCCTCAAGGCGAGTGTAGTCACTGATCATCTGTTTGAGGTTGATGACTTGCCGAGGCTGCGGGCGGGAGGGAGAGACGGGGAGGCTGCGTGAGAGAGAGAGAGAGAGAGAGAGAGAGAGAGAGAGAGAGAGACTACCACAACTACTACTGCTACTACTACTACTACTACTACTACAACTATTACTATTACCCCCGTCTCCTGGGATCTGTGCCCTTCTCCTATAATTCCTCTTCTGTCTCTCTCCGGCATATGACCACAGATGTTGCGCCGACTAAATGAAACTTTCCAACTTTTCTACTACTACTACTACTACTACTACTACTACTACTACGCCATTCACCCACCATCCATCCTGTCTGTGATATTAATGCGGAAGATTACTTTACAATTGATCGATCAAATAGAACAAGAAGAAATCACAATTTGAAGATAAGTGGTAAAAGATTCTCGTCGCACGAAGCTAAACACTTCTTCTTCAATCGAGTTGTTAATGTTTGGAACTCTCTACCTTGTGATGTCGTTGATAGTACAACAGTTACGGCCTTCAAGAATAGATTAGACAAGTGTTTTGAGTCCAACCAGCAACTAAGATATTACTCATTGTCGTAATAACGTTAAGTTCTTTTGAATACTGGTGTCCTTGTCCGCTTTTATCGCCCGGTTAGTGGTAGCAGTAATGGTAGTTCTTTCCTCTTTCCTACATAAATTCCATGCAGTTTTTCCATGCTGCATGGTTCTTTTTCCTTTCCTGCCAGCTTTGGCTGGAGGGATGGGGGGGTGGGGAGGAGCCTTCGCCTTTGCTGTCCTTCATCTTCCACCTTTGATTAGATAGTTAGTGTAGCTTGTCACAAACAACCTCGTAAGGACCAGCAGGTCTGCTGTTGTTTGTTCTTCCTTTGTGTTCCTTTGTGTTCCTTTGTGTCCGCACTGGCCGAAGCGTTCCCGCCGCCACCGCCGCGCCGCCACGCTCGCTGTCCGTGTCTGAGGAGGACTTCGAGGGATCCTTCTTTTCGTCACCTGGACTCCTGGCGGGCCCGCTGCTGGAGGTGCGACGCCCACCCATCACCGGAGGCCCCCTGGGAGGAGCGGAAGAGCAGAACTGTAGTGGAGGAGGAGGAGGAGGAGGAGGAGGAGAGGTTGAAGAAGAGGAGAGGATTAACGAAAAGAGGAAGGAAGAATGAGGATTAGGAAGAAGAAGAAGAAGAAGAAGAAGAAGAAGAAGAAGAAGAAGAAGAAGAAGAAGAAGAAGAAGAAGAAGAAGAAGAAGAAGAAGAAGAAGAAGAAGAAGAAGAAGAAGAAGAAGAAGAGGAAGATAAAAAAGAAAAAGTTAACTCTCTCTCTCTCTCTCTCTCTCTCTCTCTCTCTCTCATTTCTTTTATTTTTTTCATATTTCTTCGTTACAACCTTCTCTCTCTCTCTCTCTCTCTCTCTCTCTCTCACCTGTTCAGTTCCTCTCTCTTTCTGTTGTCAATGGTTCTGTTCCTGACGGAGTTCCTGGAGCGCCCGTGACCCCTGACCTCCACCAAGTCCTCGCTCAGGCTGGGGTCGCTGGCTGCCCGGCCGATGCTACCCCCCGAGCCCCCGCTCCGTGGCAGGGACCTCCGCCTGCTGGAGAACGCAGAACAGGGGTGAGCCAGGCCCGGAGCAAGGTAACAGAGGCAGGGAGATTTACATAGATTTACCTAGAAAATCAGAGAGAGAGAGGTTGCTCCAACAGTGGAGACTCAGACTTAGGGGAGACGTGAGATAGGCCGCTCCAGCACTATACCATTTAATAACAGGGGAGGTACGGCGTAATAGACGAGTTTAAAAAAAGAAGGAATTTAGAAGTCTGTGCTGAAAGAACGAGAAATAGAAAACGATGTGTATGTTAAGGTCCTTCAGCGTATAGCCAGAGTTGGCGTTCACGTCCTAGAGCCCCGTTCACACTGTACCGACTCTGGGCCACGACTACCCACGACTCTAGGGTACATGAGGTCTTGGGTGTAAAGCCCCGTTCACACTGTGCCGACTTTGGGCCACGACTACCCACGACTCTAGGGTACACGAGGTCTTGAGTGTTAAGCCCCGTTCACACTGTGCCGACTCTGGGCCACGACTACCCACGACTCTAGGGTACATGAGGTCTTGAGTGTTAAGCCCCGTTCACACTGTGCCGACTCTGGGCCACGACTACCCACGACTCTAGGGTACACGAGGTCTTGAGTGTTAAGCCCCGTTCACACTGTGCCGACTCTGGGCCACGACTACCCACGACTCTAGGGTAACACACGAGGTCTTGGGTGTTGACGTGAAAGGGTCGGGCATGTCTTGAAAGAGGTCTTGAGACTGTTGCCGAGCCTTGGCCCATCATTGTAACCTTTGTTTTCTTCATCATCTCCTCGTCCAAATACACAAATGCCGTCCTTATGTTTACCAGCAAATTCAGAGTTTGTCCCGTTATCCTGTGTGTGTGTGTGTGTGTGTGTGTGTGTGTGTGTGTGTGTGTGTGTGTGTGTGTATACAATTCTGTCTGCTAAGTTATTTTTTCCTTCTTATAACCAAGCATATCACTCCCTTGGGCTGTAATCCCTCGCTTTACCTCCTTCTCCTTTCACTTCCATTATTTATCACACAATTCGGCCCTTTAAGATGTTTTCTTATATTCAAACACTATATTTCTTCCCTTCTTCCTTTCTTTCCTGAGGGCTTCGTGGTGCAGTGGTTAGCACACTCGCCTCACAACCGAGAGAGCCCGGGTTCGATTCCCGGGCGGAATGGAAAAATTTGGGCGGCTTTTCCGATACCCCACGCCCCTGTCCACCCAGCAGTGTACCAGGTATTAGTCGGGGGTTGTGTCCCGTCTCCTGGGGTCTGTTCCCTTCTCCTATAATTCCATCCCCTTCTGTCTCTCTCCGGCATATGACCACAGATGTTGCGCCGACTAAACCAAACTTTCCAACTGTTCCCTTCTCCTATAATTCCTTCCCCTTCTGTCTCTCTCCGGCATATGACCACAGATGTTGCGCCGACTAAACCAAACTTTGCAACTGTTCCTTTCTCCTATAATTCCTTCCCCTTCTGTCTCTCTCTGGCATATGACCACAGATGTTGTGCCGACTAAACCAAACTTTCCAACTGTTCCCTTCGCCTATAATTCCTTCCCTTTCTGTCTCTCTCCGGCATATGACCACAGATGTTGCGCCGACTAAACCAAACTTTCCTACTGTTCCCTTCTCCTATAATTCCTTCCCCTTCTGTCTCTCTCCGGCGTATGACCACAGATGTTGCGCCGACTAAACAAAACTTTTTCCCTTCTTTCCTTCTTTTTTTCCCCTGCCTTCCCCTCCTGCCCTGCCCTGCACTCACCTGAAGAAGGGACTCTTTTTCCCCGTTGGCGTATCGCTGCCCTGGCTGTTTTCGTCACCGTGGCCATGTAGGTCACATCGGTGGGGCTTCGGGGGCGGCCTGGGTACCACCACGCGTCGGGCCAACCGCGGGTACTTCTGGAACTATGGGGGGCACAGGTTAGGCAAGTGATCGTAGATGGGGATTGTGACAAGCTTCCACAACTCACTGGGCAAGAGAAAGCATGGGAGTCAAGAGTCTATATTACTGTGTCCAGCGAATGAATGAGAGACAATCAGGTTCTCCTACAACAGCTGTATAAGAGGCTGTATTCTAAGCAGTGAACCACGGGTACTTCTAGAACTATGGGGACACAGGTTAGGCAAGTGACCGTAGCTGGGCATTGTGACACGGTGCCAATCCTCACACCAACTCCTTCCAAAAGCCGACAAGGAGATAATTTGCCTTCTAAAGAGTGTTTGTCATAGGTTCATGGTACAAACCGCGGGTACTTCTGGAGCTATACGGGCACAGGTTAGGCAAGTGACCGTAGCTGGGCATTGTGACACGGTGCCAATCCTCACACCAACTCCTACCAAAAGCCGACAAGATAATTTGCCTTCTAAAGAGTGTTTGTCATAGGTTCATGGCACAAACCGCGGGTACTTCTGGAACTGTATAGGAATTGTGACACGTTTCCACCCCTCACACCAACTAACAAACCCTGACAAGGAGATCATTTCCCTTCTAAAGAGTGTTTGTTACAGGTTCATGGCACAAACCGCGGGTACTTCTGGAACTGTATAGGAATTGTGACACGCTTCCACCCCTCACACCAACTAACAAACCCCGACAAGGAGATCATTTCCCTTCTAAAGGGTGTTTGTCATAGGTTCATGGCACAAACTGCGGGTACTTCTGGAACTGTACAGGCACTTTGACACGCTTGCACCCTTCACACCAACACCTAACAAAAGCCGACAAGGAGATCATTTCCCTTCTAAAGAGTGTTTGTTACAGGTTCATGGCACAAACCGCGGGTACTTCTGGAACTGTATAGGAATTGTGACACGCTTCCACCCCTCACACCAACCCCTAACAAAGGCCGAGAAGGAAATAAGCCACGTTCTAAGGAGTGTTTCTTGTACGTTCATGGTACAAAGGAATGATCAAACTACCAGAAGGCTCATAAAACTACCACTGTAAATGCCCTAAACCTGTAAGAGAGCCTTGTCAAGTGTGTGTTCTTGGGCATCGAAATATTTGATGATGACTGTGGTCCCGGGCAACTCAGTGGGGAAGGTCAATATAGGAGGAGTTTATGGTACGCCATGAACCATGCGAGGAGTGAGAAAATGATGACTTTGGCGGAACGGAAAATGATACAGGGAATGATACAGGCTGCGGAAAATGATACAGGCTGCGGAAAATGATACAGGGAATGATACAGGTTACGGAAAATGATACAGACTGCGGAAAATGATACAGGGAATGATACAGGTTACGGAAAATGATACAGGGAATGATACAGGCTGCGGAAAATGATACAGGCTGCGGAAAATGATACAGGCTGCGGAAAATGATACAGGCTGCGGAAAATGATACAGGCTGCGGAAAATGATACAGGCTGCGGAAAATGATACAGGCTGCGGAAAATGATACAGGCTGCGGAAAATGATACAGGCTGCGGAAAATGATACAGGGAATGATACAGGCTACGGAAAATGATACAGGGAATGATACAGGGAATGATACAGGCTGCGGAAAATGATACAGGGAATGATACAGGCTACGGAAAATGATACAGGGAATGATACAGGTTACGGAAAATGATACAGGAAATGATACAGGCTGCGGAAAATGATACAGGTTACGGAAAATGATACAGGGAATGATACAGGGAATGATACAGGCTGCGGAAAATGATACAGGGAATGATACAGGCTACGGAAAATGATACAGGGAATGATACAGGTTACGGAAAATGATACAGGAAATGATACAGGGAATGATACAGGCTGCGGAAAATGATACAGGGAATGATACAGGGAATGATACAGGCTGCGGAAAATGATACAGGGAATGATACAGGGAATGATACAGGCTGCGGAAAATGATACAGGCTGCGGAAAATGATACAGGGAATGATACAGGGAATGATACAGGCTACGGAAAATGATACAGGAAATGATACAGGGAATGATACAGGCTGCGGAAAATGATACAGGCTGCGGAAAATGATACAGGGAATGATACAGGGAATGATACAGGCTACGGAAAATGATACAGGAAATGATACAGGGAATGATACAGGCTGCGGAAAATGATACAGGCTGCGGAAAATTATACAGACTGCGGAAAATGATACAGGAAATTATACAGGCTGCGGAAAATGATACAGACTGCGGAATATGATACAGGCTGCGGAAAATGATACAGGCTGCGGAAAATGATACAGGAAATGATACAGGCTGCGGAAAATGATACAGGCTGCGGAAAATGATACAGGGAATGATACAGGTTACGGAAAATGATACAGGCTGCGGAAAATGATACAGGTTACGGAAAATGATACAGGCTGCGGAAAATGATACAGGCTGCGGAAAATGATACAGGCTGCGGAAAATGATACAGGCTGCGGAAAATGATACAGGCTGCGGAATATGATACAGGCTGCGGAAAATGATACAGGTTACGGAAAATGATACAGGCTGCGGAAAATGATACAGGCTGCGGAAAATGATACAGGCTGCGGAAAATGATACAGGCTGCGGAAAATGATACAGGCTGCGGAAAATGATACAGGCTGCGGAAAATGATACAGGCTGCGGAAAATGATACAGGCTGCGGAAAATGATACAGGCTGCGGAAAATGATACAGACTGCGGAAAATGATACAGGCTGCGGAAAATGATACAGGAAATGATACAGGCTGCGGAAAATGATACAGGCTGCGGAAAATGATACAGGCTGCGGAAAATGATACAGGCTGCGGAAAATGATACAGGCTGCGGAAAATGATACAGACTGCGGAAAATGATACAGGAAATGATACAGACTGCTGAAAATGATACAGGCTGCGGAAAATGATACAGGCTGCGGAAAATGATACAGGAAATGATACAGACTGCTGAAAATGATACAGGCTGCTGAAAATGATACAGGCTGCTGAAAATGATACAGGCTGCGGAAAATGATACAGGCTGCGGAAAATGATACAGGCTGCGGAAAATGATACAGGCTGCGGAAAATGATACAGGAAATGATACAGGCTGCGGAAAATGATACAGGCTGCGGAAAATGATACAGGCTGCGGAAAATGATACAGGAAATGATACAGGCTGCGGAAAATGATACAGGCTGCGGAAAATGATACAGACTGCGGAAAATGATACAGGCTGCGGAAAATGATACAGGCTGCGGAAAATGATACAGACTGCGGAAAATGATACAGGCTGCGGAAAATGATACAGGAAATTATACAGGCTGCGGAAAATGATACAGGCTGCGGAAAATGATACAGGAAATGATACAGGCTGCGGAAAATGATACAGGCTGCGGAAAATGATACAGGCTGCGGAAAATGATACAGGCTGCGGAAAATGATACAGACTGCGGAAAATGATACAGGCTGCGGAAAATGATACAGGCTGCGGAAAATGATACAGGCTGCGGAAAATGATACAGGCTGCGGAAAATGATACAGGCTGCGGAAAATGATACAGACTGCGGAAAATGATACAGGCTGCGGAAAATGATACAGGAAATGATACAGGCTGCGGAAAATGGCCTTACCTTGTTGACGTACCAGTCCTCGTAATCCTGCAGTATCCCCGAGAGGTCCGTCTTGTCGCACACGCTAAACTGTTCCATGTTGAGCCGCGACTCCTGGGCCAAGAGCTTCGCCGCGTCGCCGAGCCTGAGGAGGAAGAGTGTGAGAGGGAGGGAGGGTGTGTGTGCGTGTGTGTGTGTGTGTGTGTGTGTGTGTGTGTGTGTGTGAGAGAGAGAGAGAGAGAGAGAGAGAGATTTACAGAGATTTACATAGAAAATCAGACCACACAGACCCCATGGTCCAGACTAGGTGGCTTGTCCTTCAACTTAAGTGAGAGAGAGAGAGAGAGAGAGAGAGAGAGAGAGAGAGAGAGAGAGAGAGAGAGAGAGAGAGAGAGAGAGAGAGAGAGAGAGAGAGAGAGAGAGAGAGAGAGAGAGAGAGAGAGAGAGAGAGAGAGAGAGAGAGAGAGAGCCTGCCCCCCGGGATTTTCTGACGGAGCAAAAATGGACGATACCTGCTGACTCTTACGCCATCGCTGCAGGCATGTCCCAATCGTGGGCGACTTAAACCAGCACATGGAGGTAGCCGCCCACAGAAATCTCCTGACGGCGCAGGGTCTGACAGATCCATGGGCGTCACCTTCCGACCCATGAGCGAGGTGGGAAGCTGGATCCCCGTTATCTCGGACCTGGGAGAGGGCAGAGGTCATCTGATGTTAACAGCTTCTGGGCCGATGAAGCGCGCCTGACCACCACGCCATCCCTGACCTGAGCAGACGTGGCGTGGCGCGCGGGGATGAGCCACTTCCCACCCCACTATCTGGCGCTGCTGGGACAGAGCTGACTGGCCCGCCCTTAAAAGAGAACCTGCAGCAGACAGACTGGCGCCACCCTTCTGGCTGGGCGAGCAGAGCCCAACTGCGAAGGCCTTACTGAACGTCTCAAAAGCTTCTCCAACGAGAGCACATTCCACACCGCCGCCAGCACACCTCCAAGCCCACCGATCAGCCCTGGTTTGGCTACTGCTGTCTTGCCGTCTTGTGGCAGAAAGAAAATATTCTGCGTTAACTCCGCTACAAAAGGAGCCCAACCTGCTGCAACAAAGCCCTGCATCGAGCAAAGCGTAAAAAAATATGGTGGCCACCAGTAAATGGGCGAAACAAAAGATTGGGGAAGAGAGACCTCCGCGCGCCAAGCTGTGCTGCGGGCCAGAGGTGGGCAACAAGACCTGGTGGACCCAGCTTGTTAAGGAAAAGCAAAGGCAGCAGCCACCAAGAAACAATCCCTCCCCTCTCACCAAAGCAGGACGGCACCACAGCCACCAAAGCAGCAGGGAGAAGGCAGAGCTCCTGGGTTGACCTTTTCTCTGCCAAGATGTCCGTCGCCGACCACACCAGACCTCCACCACAACTGCCACAGGAATGCAACCAGACCCTGACAGAGGTTGCGGTACACCCGAGCAAGTGGAGCCTTCTAAGAGCGGCAGTGGACGTCAGAAGGGCCACTGGTCCTGACAACGTTAGCCCACATGTGCTGGGTGTCACTGCTCCAGGAGTCAGCAGGGACCCCCTCTCGGAGGGTGTCTGGGGCTCTGTCCGGGAGCAGAACACCTGGCCCTCTATATGGAAGGAGGCCTGCGGTGCTGGTTCACAAAAGGGCCACTCCGACCCCGCCAACTACAGGCCCATTCCTCCTGTCTGTAGTTGGAAAATCTTCGAGGAGAATAGTGGTGATAGCCATCACCCGCCACCCGAGAAATAACGCCTCACTGACCAGTGAAGTTTATTCAGGACTGGCTGCCCACTGACCTCCTGCTGCCCTCTTAGGGATTGGCAGGACCATCAAACACCGGCCTGGATACCATTGTCGTCGCTCTCGACATCGCGGGTGCTTTTTGACCGGGTGTGGCACGCGGGCTTGCTGCTTTCTGTGCCAAAGGCATCTGGCGACACCTGTTGATGCTGATGAGCGACCACTTCAGCGAAGAAGCCCACGTCGTCGTCGGCGGCCAGCAGTCCGGGTGACCTCCAGTGGGTGCCTCAGTCCTCAGGGATTCAAAAGGGGACTCCGTCCTCTGAATCTGTGGCGACATCGACGACCTTTCCAGGAGTCTGCCAGCAGCCTCGTATTACGCTGACGATCAATGCCTCCCTCTCCTATCCTCGCCAAGAAAGCCAGCAAGCGGTTGCCGAGGTCAACCAGCAACTACGCTTGATACGGGGAGTGGGGGAGCGCTGCAGGTGAACTTTGCTCCTGGAGAAGACTCCAGGCGATGGTGACCTTCCCAGTCCCCGGCAGCCACACATGCCGTCGAAGGAAGGGTGATACGGCCCGTCACCTCCTGCTCCAGGATTGAGGCCAGGATCCCGGAGTGGATTCTCAACCGAGAGCGCGCTTCGACTGGCCACTTGAAACACGTCGCCCACCAAGCCCCTACGTGCTCTCTGCCGTTCGTAGAGTGGCTAATTTCCTCGACAAGAGTACTATGCTCCTCTACAAAGCCCCAGGTAAGATCCCTACCTGGCGCTGGCCTGGACCTGGATGTCCAGCGCTGCCACACACCCTGCAGAGACTGGACAAGGTGGATACGGGCAGCGACTGTTACAGGAGAACAAACCCCAGCCGCCCCTCAGGATATTATACATCTAGAGACTCTGGAGCACTGCCGGGACGTCGCTGCGCTGGTGGTGTTCCACAAGGCCCAGGTGCACAAGGGAGTACCACACCTGGCGAGACTGAGGCTCCCCGCGAGAGGCCGTGGAGAAGCCGAGAACGGTACCTCCAGCCATCAGAGCAGGTCGGGGTGCGAGGGGTCACGCGCCAGCCAGCACCAACGGACCTTCACCTCCAGGGTGTCCCTGGCTGGGGAACACATTCACTGCAACAGGGCCAACAGGAAGTGAGGGGAAATGTTCAACAGCAGAAACAAAAGGGCTGCTCACAGGTGGCGGGAAGAATGTTCCCCACACCACTAGTGATGCTAAATACACAGTGAGTAAGTGTGGAAGGGCTTAAATAATGCACGAGAAAAGTGACATTTAAGCCCTAAAAGTGCAGGTACAGAGAAATGATATACTCGAACGATCGTATAAAGGTCGTCGCGAAATACAAATATGTTGTGTACTATAGATCTGCTCAGTTTAAATAAAAAATAAAAAAAGGAGGAGAGAGAGAGAGAGAGAGAGAGAGAGAGAGAGAGAGACAGAGAGAGAGAAAGAGAGAGAGAGAGAGAGGACGAAGAATGAGAGAGAAAGAAATTAGACAAGGAGAGAGAGAGAGAGAGAGAGAGAGAGAGAGAGAGAGAGAGAGAGAGAGAGAGAGAGAGAGAGAGAGAGTATAGAGAGAGAGAGAGAGAGAGAGAGAGAGAGAGAGGGAGAGAGAGAGAGGGAGAGAGAGAGAGAGAGATGATTCACAAACACAATTATTATGAAACAAAAAACCAAAAACAAAACAGGAAGAGAATGACAGGAAAGACTGTATATAAGAGCAGAATGAACACAAACACACACACAAAAAAATATATATAAATAAAATAATGCTAAATAAAATAAAATAAAATAAAATGGAGAGAGAGAGAGAGAGAGAGAGAGAGAGAGAGAGAGAGAGAGAGAGAGAGAGAGAGAGAGAGAGAGAGAGAGAGAGAGAGAGAGAGAGAGAGAGAGAGAGAGAGAGAGAGAGAGAGACACACGAATGAATTTGCTGATTCATACTTAGCTTATTTAAGAGGTCACACACACACACACAATGCACACAAGTACTCTCTCTCTCGTCTCTCTCTCTCGCTCTCTCTCTCTCTCTCTCTCTACCGCCGACTGACCTCTGCAGTCGCCGGTCGGAGAAATCGAAAATCTCTCTCCGGTCTACCGCCGGTAACACCGCACGGCTTACACACACCGCCGGTCATTGCAGGCAGACCGGCGGTAGCCGCCGGTCCGGGGATTAGGCCTATTTTGTCGGCGGTCAGGCCCTGATCGGCTTATCGGGAGTCAGGAAGGAGGAAGACGGGCGAAGGGAGGAATGTGAGAATAAGAGGACTCGAGGTAGGGATTATAAGGGTTGAAGAGAGAAAGAAAGAGTTGGTTAGAGGAGAACAAGGAGGAACAAGAGACGAAGAAGGAAGAGAGAGAGAGGGGCAGGAAAAGGGAAGGAGAGGGTAGGAGGATACAGAGGAAGAAGGAGGGAGCTAGAGGTGAGGAGAAAGATAGAGAAGGAAGGAAGGGGTGGGGAGAAACTAGGAAGGTAGGATAAAGAAGCTAGTTTGATAAAGAGAGAGGAAGAAGAAAGAAACTGATCGAGAATAACGAGAATTAGGAACATAAAAGGAGAGAGAAAGTGATGAGAGGAATTAAATAACTGAAGGAGTCAATAAGAGCGAAAGTATTTAGAAAAGTGAAACTGGGAACGACCAAAAGAGGAAGGCAAGGTGGGACTTGTAATAAAAGAAAGGGGCAGGACTAAGGAGGGAGGAGAGAGGCAGAGAGGAAATGATCGAAGGACAGGACGGACGAAATGAAGAAACAAGTAGGAGGAACAGACTGAAATAAGGATGAAGGGAATGAAAAAAGGGAAAAAGGGGAAGATGAAAGGGATATAACAGAGATGTGATGTAAGAGCTACAGGGTGAAGGAAGGGGGAGCAGAGAAAGGATCTGTGTGTGAGGGAGACCAAAAACTGGATTGAAGGATGGAAGGAAGGAGGTAGGGTGACGAAACGAGAAGAAGAGAGAGAGAGAGAGAGAGAGAGAGAGAGAGAGAGAGAGAGAGAGAGAGAGAGAGAGAGAGAGAGAGAGAGAGAGAGAGAGAGAGAGAGAGAGAGAGACGATACATATTTAAAGGAGAGTAAAGGAAAGAAGGGCTGAAGTAAATAAGGAATAAAACAGTACAGAGAGGCCAGGAAAAGGTGGAGGAGGAGGAGGAGGTATAGAGAGGGCAGAAGGAAGGATAAAAGAATGACGGCAGGAGGAGGAGGAGGAGGAGGAGGTATAGAGAGGGCAGAAGGAAGGATAAAAGAATGACGGCAGGAGGAGGAGGAGGAGGAGGAGGAGGCGGTCGAGAGAGGGCAGAAGGAAGGATAAAAGAATGAGGGCAGGAGGAGGAGGAGGAGGAGGAGGAGGTATAGAGAGGGCAGAAGGAAGGATAAAAGAATGACGGCAGGAGGAGGAGGAGGAGGAGGAGGTATAGAGAGGGCAGAAGGAAGGATAAAAGAATGACGGCAGGAGGAGGAGGAGGAGGAGGAGGAGGAGGTATAGAGAGGGCAGAAGGAAGGATAAAAGAATGACGGCAGGAGGAGGAGGAGGAGGAGGTATAGAGAGGGCAGAAGGAAGGATAAAAGAATGACGGCAGGAGGAGGAGGAGGAGGAGGAGGAGGAGGCAGGGCGGGGCGTCCGACACCTTGCGCGTGAGGCCCAGTAAATCATCCTCCCACAGCCTCCTTCCGACCTATCACTGACGGATGCCCAGGCTTGTTTCCCGCGCCTGCCCTGCCCTGCCCTGCCCTGCCCTTCCCTTCCCAACCCTATACCCTGCCTCCTCCTAATACCCTGCTATCACATTCTACCCTGCCTTGTCCTTCCCTGCCCTGCCCTATCTTGCCCTGTCCTACCCTACCCTACCCTATATCCTGCCTCCTCTCTATACCCTGTCTGAAGTCTCCCTATACCCTGCATTGCCCCGCCCTGCCCTGCCCTATCCTGCCCCCTACCCCTACCCTGCCTGCACCACCCTACCCTACCCCTCTGCCCTGCTTCTGTCCTACCCTGCTCTTCTCCGCTCTGCCTTGTCCTACCCTATACCGTACCCTGCCATCCCCTACGCTGATCTACCCTACCTACCCCATGCCCTGATATCATGCCCTACCCTTCCTCAAGCCTATTCTCTTTTTCCCTCTGTACTTTTCGTCTGTGTGTGTGTGTGTGTGTGTGTGTGTGTGTGTGTGTGTGTGTGTGTGTGTGTCCATTAATTCTCCTATCGGGTCGCCATCTGTCGACCTCGAAACAATAGAAGACACGGTGTTTATTGGAGAGGAGAAGGCTGTCGCTCCTCCTCCTCCTCCTCCTCCTCCTCCTCCTTCTCCTCCTCCTCCTCCTCTTCCTCCTCCTCCTCCTCCTCCTCCTCCTCCTCTTCTTCTCATCCTCTTCGTCGTCGTTTTCCTTTTCCTCCCTTCTCCTCGTTCTCTTCTTCTCCTCTTTGTCCTCTCATTCTCCTCCTTTTCTCTTCCTCTCCTCCTCCTCCTCTTCCTCCCTTTTTGAATGCGTAGCTTCTGATTCTTGTGCATCCTTTTTGTTCTTTTAATTCTGTATGTTATTGTTATTTACTACTGTTACATGTTAGTCAAAGAGTGTGTGTGGGTGTGGGAGAGACATTATTTAAGGATTTTTCTTACGAAATTGTGAGCATCAACTGCACGACGATTATGTTTCTTTAAAAAAATCTGTTATGAATGCTCTTGTTTCCACGAGTGAACGGCCTGTAACAACATTTTCTGCATACCATGAGCCGACTACTTGCTTGACTGTGCTCGCTAGTGTGCA
>NW_026112068.1:162500-207500 GCF_024679095.1 Eriocheir sinensis
CATTCCCGAGTAATTCAACTTTTTCTGAAGGACTATAGCGTTTCCTAGTGGTCCCTGACTTCCTCTTCTTCTTCTTGCGTCCTCTTGGCAGCTGGAAGGAGATTTTCAAGGTCTTGCTATAAATTCCAGATTCAATTGCGAGACCTCAGTTACCCACAAGATCGAGGGGGGGGAGGGCGCGTCGCACCTTCGCTCCTGCCGTTAATTGAGACCCTTAGCGAGGCTACCCCCGCTATACGGACTTGTCTGCCCCGTTATAATGGCCTCCCGCCGCCAGGCCAGCGCCAAACTGCACCACATCCAACCCTGCCCCGCCATTACCAACCCTGCCCCGCCATTACCAACCCTGCCCCGCCATTACCAACCCTGCCCCGCCATTACCAACCCTGCCCCGCCATTACCAACCCTGCCCCGCCATTACCAACCCTGCCCCGCCATTACCAACCCTGCCCTGCCATTACTAACCCTGCCCCTGCCATTACCAACCCTGCCCTGCCATTACCAACCCTGCCCACATTACTAACCCTGCCCTGCCATTACCAACCCTGCCTCGCATTACCAACCCTGCCTTGCCATTACCAACCCTGCCCGCCATTACCAACCCTGCCCTGCCATTACTAACCTGCCCCTATTACTAACCCTGCCCCATTACTAACCCTTCCTGCCATTACTAACCCTTCCTGCCATTACCAACCCTTCCCTGCCATTACTAACCCTTCCCTGCTATTACTAACCTGCCCCATTACCAACCCTGCTCCCGCCATTACCAACCCTGTTCCCACATTACCAACTCCTGCCCTGCCATTACCAACCCTGTTCTGCCATTACCAACCCTGCCCTGCCATTACCAACCCTGCCCTGCCATTACCAACCCTGCCCTGCCATTACCAACCCTGCCCTGCCATTACCAACCCTGCCCCGCCATTACCAACCCTGCCCCGCCATTACCAACCCTGCCCCGCCATTACCAACCCTTCCCCTGGCCACCCATTACCAACCCTGCCCCGCCATTACCAACCCTTCCCCTGTCCACCCATTACCAACCCTTCCCCTGTCCACCCATTACCAAACCTTCCCCTATCCACCAGTCCCATTACCAATCCTTCCCCTATCCACCAGTCCCATTACCAATCCTTCCCCTATCCACCAGTCCCATTACCAACCCTCCCCAATCCACCAGTCCCATTACCAACCCGTCCCCAATCCACCAGTCCCATTACCAACCCTTGCCCAATCCACCAGTCCCATTACCAATCCTTCCCTATCCACCAGTCCCATTACCAACCCTTCCCTATCCACCAGTCCCATTACCAACCCTTCCCCTATCCACCAGTCCCTTTACCAACCCTTCCCCTATCCACCAGTCCCATTACCAACCCTTCCCCTCTCCACCAGTCCCATTACCAACCCTTCCCCTCTCCACCAGTCCCATTACCAACCCTTCCCCTATCCACCAGTCCCATTACCAAACCTTCCCCTATCCACCAGTCCCATTACCAATCCTTCCCCTATCCACCAGTCTCATTACCAATCCTTCCCCTATCCACCAGTCCCATTACCAATCCTTCCCCTATCCACCAGTCCCATTACGAACCCTTCCCCTATCCACCAGTCCCATTACCAACTTGTCCCCTATCCACCAGTCCCATTACCAACCCTTCCCCTATCCACCAGTCCCATTACCAATTCTTCCCCTATCCAACAGTCCCATTACCAACCCTTCCCCTATCCACCAGTCCCATTACCAACCCTTCCCCTATCCACCAGTCCCATTACCAATCCTTCCCATATCCACCAGTCCCATTACCAACCCTTCCCATATCCACCAGTCCCATTACCAATCCTTCCCCTATCCAACAGTCCCATTACCAATCCTTCCCCTATCCACCAGTCCCATTACCAACCATTCCCCTATCCACCAGTCCCATTACCAATCCTTCCCCTATCCACCTGTCCCATTACCAACCCTTCCCTTATCCACCAGTCCCGTTGCCAATCCTTCCCCTATCAACCTGTCCCATTACCAATCCTTCCCCTATCCACCAGTCCCATTACCAATCCTTCCCCTATCCACCAGTCCCATTACCAATCCTTCCCCTATCCACCTGTCCCATTACCAATCCTTCCCCTATCCACTAGTCAAATTACCAACCCTTCCCCTATCCACCAGTCCAATTACCAAACCTTCCCCTATCCACCAGTCCCATTACCAACCCTTCCCCTATCCACCAGTCCTATTACCAATCCTTCCCCTATCCACCTGTCCCATTACCAATCCTTCCCCTATCCACATATCCCATTACCAATCCTTCCCCTATCCACCAGTCCCATTACCAACCCTTCCCCTATCCACCAGTCCCATTACCAACCCTTCCCCTATCCACCAGTCCCATTACTAATCCTTCCCCTTTCCACCTGTCCCATTACCAATCCTTCCCCTATACACCTGTCCCATTACCAATCCTTCCACTCTCCACCATACCCATTACCAACCCTTCCCCTATCCACCAGTCCCATTAACAATCCTTTCCCTCTCCACCAGTCCCATTACCTACCCTTACCCTATCAACCAGTCCCATTACCAACCCTTTCCCCATCCACCAGTATCATTACCACTCCTTCCACTATCCACCACTCCCATTAACAATCCTTCCCCTATCCACCAGTCCCATTACCAACCCTTCCGCTATCCATCAGTCCCTTTACCAACCTTCCATCCACCAGTCCCATTACCAACCCTTCCCTATCCACCAGTCCCATTACCAATCCTTCCCCATCCATCAGTCCCATTACCAACCCTTCCCTATCCACCAGTCCCATTACCAACCCTTCCCTATCCACCAGTCCCATTACCAACCCTTCCCTATCCACCAGTCCCATTACCAATCCTTCCCTATCCACCAGTCCCATTACCAATCCTTCCCTATCCACCAGTCCCATTACCAACCCTTCCCTATCCACCAGTCCCATTACCAATCCTTCCCTATCCACCAGTCCAATTACCAACCCTTCAGCATCCACCAGTCCCATTACCAAACCTTCCCCTATCCACCAGTCCCATTACCAACCCTTCCCCTATCCACCAGTCCCATTACCAACCCTTCCCCTATCCACCAGTCCCATTACCAAACCTTCCCCAAACCACCAGTCCCATTACCAAACCTTCACCTAACCACCAGTCCCATTACCAACCCTTCCCTATCCCCCAGTCCCATTACCAACCCTTCCCTATCCACCAGTCCCATTACCAACCCTTCCCTATCCACCAGTCCCATTACCAATCCTTCCCTATCCACCAGTCCCATTACCAACCCTTCCCTATCCACCAGTCCCATTACCAACCCTTCCCTATCCACCAGTCCCATTACCAACCCTTTCCCTATCCACTAGTCCCATTACCAACCCTTTCCCTATCCACCAGTCCCATTACCAACCCTTCCCCTATCCACCAGTCCCATTACTAATCCTTCCCCTATCCACCAGTCCCATTACCAACCCTTCCCCTATCCACCAGTCCCATTACCAATCCTTCCCCTTTCCACCTGTCCCATTACCAATCCTTCCCCTATCCACCTGTCCCATTACCAATCCTTCCCCTATCCACCAGTCCCATTACCAACCCTTCCCCTATCCATCAGTCCCATTACCAAACCTTCCCCTATCCACCAGTCCCATTACCAACCCTTCCCCTATCCACCAGTCCCATTACCAACCCTTCCCCTATCCACCAGTCCCATTACCAACCCGTCCTCTATCCACCAGTCCTATTACCAACCCTTCCCTATCCACCAGTCCCATTAACAACCCTTCACCTATCCACCAGTCCCATTACCAATCCTTCCACTATCCACCAGTCCCATTACCAATCCTTCCCCTATCCACCAGTCCCATTACCAACCCTTCCCCTATCCACCAGTCCCATTACCAACCCTTTCCCTATCCACCAGTCCCATTACCAACCCTTCCCCTATCCACCAGTCCCATTACTAATCCTTCCCCATCCACCAGTCCCATTACCAACCCTTCCCTATCCACCAGTCCCATTACTAATCCTTCCCTATCCACCAGTCCCATTACCAACCCTTCCCCATCCACCAGTCCCATTACCAACCCTTCCCTATCCACCAGTCCCATTACCAACCCTTCCCTATCCACCAGTCCCATTAGCAACCCTTCCCCTATCCACCAGTTCCATTACTAATCCTTCCCGTATCCACCAGTCCCATTACCAACCCTTCCCCTATCCACCAGTCCCATTACTAATCCATTCCATATCAACCAGTCCCATTACCTATCCCTCCCTATCCACCAGTCCCATTACCAATCCTTCCCCTTCCACCTGTCCCATTACCAATCCTTCCCTATCCACCTGTCCCATTACCAATCCTTCCCTATCCACCAGTCCCATTACCAACCCTTCCCCATCCATCAGTCCCATTACCAACCTTCCCCTATCCACTAGTCCCATTACCAACCTTTTCCCTATCCACCAGTCCCATTACCAACCCTTCCCCTATCCACCAGTCCCATTACTAATCCTTCCCCTATCCACCAGTCCCATTACAAACCCTTCCCCTATCCACCAGTCCCATTACCAACCCTTCCCCTATCCAACAGTCCCATTACCAAACCTTCCCCTATCCACCAGTCCCATTACCAACCCTTCCCCTATCCACCAGTCACATTACCAACCCTTCCCCTATCCACCAGTCCCATTACCAACCCTTCCCCTATCCACATGTCCCATTACCAACCCTTCCCCTATCCACCAGTCCCATTACCAACCCTTCCCCTATCCACCAGTCTCATTACCAACCCTTCCCCTATCCACCAGTCCCATTACCAACCCTTCCCCTATCCACCTGTCCCATTACCAACCCTTCCCCTATCCACCAGTCCCATTACCAACCCTTCCCCTATCCACCAGTCCCATTACTAATCCTTCCCCTATCGACATGACCACATGACTGCCAGGCCTGTTCTACTCATCCACCACTGTTAGTGAACCAGTTTTTGCGTATATCCTGTCTGAATTTATCCATTCTACACTCATTGTTACGTGTCCTACCTGGTTCTCTTACCATCAGAACCTAATTAATATCCCCCTTATTGAAGCCCTTGGTCCAGGACTAAGCATTCACACTGTGGTTTAAACTGGATAAATTCAGATTCAACAGGGACATAGGCAAAAATTGGTTTACTAACAGGGTGGTGGATGAGTGGAATAGGCTTAGCAGTCATGTGGTGAGTGCCAATACAATTGTCACATTCAAAAATAGACTAGATAAATTCATGGACAGCGATATTAGGTGGGGTTAGATACACGGGAGCTTAGGGTCAAAGGAGCTGCCTCGTACAGGCCTACCGGCCTCTTGTAGACTCCTGCGTTCTTATGTTCTTATGTTCTTCTGTTCTCCAAGATTGTGTGCATTCCTGAGAGTGAGGCAACACAACCCCCGTCATCCAGCAGCTCAGCCATTAAATCTCCAACCAGAGGACGGCGCCACACACACACACACACACACACACACACACACACACACACACACACACATACATACATACATACATACACACACACACACACACACACACACACACACATACATACATACATACACACACACACACACCACACCACACCACACTCACACCACACACCCACACACACACACACACACACACACACACACACCACACCACACCACACCCACACCACACCACACACACACACACACACACACACACGCACCACACCACACCCTGCATACGGCCGGGCGAGGGAAGAGTTCCTGTCTTCGGGGGGTGCGAGCCCTGTATTCCCCTTCCAAGGCAGTGAAGCGGACCTCAATAAATTAACCTATTGTCAGGGCCGGATCAAGGGGGGGGGGCAAAGGGCCAGGGCCCCGGGCCACCCACCAAGAGGGGGCCTCCCACCAATTTAAACAATACATTTTGATTTAATAAGGTTAGTATTGTAATCATAACTAAACGAGTGTCAGTACCATGTAGTCAAGTGCCTGCACGTTTTCCTTTCTTTTGTTACCATGGTAATCCATGCAATTTGGATGGTCCATTTTCTCTTACGACAATAAGAGAGAATTGGCCCAGCTGTGTGATGTTAATGTTAATTAAAACATTAAAACAAACAAAATAAAATATTTCCGATTTTTTTCTTTGCTTCCTGGACAGTCCAGGGAAGCAGGCGTAGGTTTTGTATCCCCGGGTTTATAGTGGCGCCATCTACACATTTCAACATTCATTATTGTCATTCTTATTACTAATGTTAATATATAGAAATACAAAGACAAGTATTACTGTATTTGCATATGTCTTCTGCGTGGCTTCCAAGAAATTGAGGCCGTTGGCGGAATGGTCCTCTATATCTATATACACGAAGGCGCAAAACAGGGCCCATATAGTAAAAATAGTAGTAGTAATAGCTTATTGTTGATATTATAACAGTATGAAAATAATTAAATACATGCACATACAGCTTACACGTTGTTACATTTATTAAAAAAAAAAAATTATATCACAGTTTCTCAAAAGTAAGTTATTTAAGTGCTGTTTTAGTTAGTATAAATTATAATAATATGAAGCGTGGCGACATTAGTGCAGTGGCGACTATTTTAGTGTTGTCGACTGTATCATTGATTGATTGATTGATTGATAGTTTGGTTACTGTATCTAAAAAAAGTGTAGTAATGCACCAAGTTTGGAGTCTGGTTACTCTGGTAGTGTGATTCTAAACATAAAATTATAATTCACGTTGAGGAAGTGTTTTAGGGAGCTTTAATAAGGAGTAAAACTGTATTTGATAATGACTTGTATTTGTAATCCCGTTGCAAAGAGTCATGTAAACAACACTTTGGTCGAGAAGCGGGCGGCGGCTGGGGTGAGTAGCCGGGCCCTGCTTGTATTATATTCTTGCCATTTACTCCTTCCCAGACTGATTCATGTTATATTGACGCCATCACGGGTAGTACCAACTTCGTTCGGAAGAATAGTCCCATTGTATTTTATTTTGAATTTATGGATATTGATAATCGGAAGAATAGTCCCGTTGTATTTTATTTTGAATTTATGGATATTGATAATCGGAAGAATAGTCCCATTGTATTTTATTTTGAATTTATGCATATTGATAATCGGAAGAATAGTCCCATTGTATTTTATTTTGAATTTATGGATATTGATAATCGGAAGAATAGTCCCGTTGTATTTTATTTTGAATTTATGGATATTGATAATCGGAAGAATAGTCCCGTTGTATTTTATTTTGAATTTTTGGATATTGATAATCGGAAGAATAGTCCCGTTGTATTTTATTTTGAATTTTTGGATATTGATAATCGGAAGAATAGTCCCGTTGTATTTTATTTTGAATTTATGGATATTGATAATCGGAAGAATAGTCCCGTTGTATTTTATTTTGAATTTATGGATATTGATAATCGGAAGAATAGTCCCGTTGTATTTTATTTTGAATTTTTGGATATTGATAATCGGAAGAATAGTCCCGTTGTAGTGTTTCCTAAATAAAACCGACCTAATTAGTATTGCACTATTTTGGCCATTAGATTAATTAGACTATAGTTTGTGGTGTATGCAATGGGAGTTGGAAAGGGGGCCTCCCACCAGAGTAGGCCCCAGGCCTCCCACCAGCTTAATCCGGCCCTGATGTCCTCCCTGCTATCCTCAAGGAACACCCTCAGTTTGCACCAAGGTGGTGATGCCGTGCGTGGCGGCCTGAACTACTGCCGTGCTATACAAGGCTGTCATCTCTGCGGTATTTTACTTTAAGGACTAGTATTTACTCTATCTCTGTATTCATTCCCATCTAGTGCTTGGGCAATGTTCTCCGTCCCCACATTTTATTGTCTTATTGTCCAGGGGGAGGTACTGCCCCCTCCCTTGTTGTGCTTTCCTTCCTACCATTGTATCTTTTTAATTTCATGGTGCTCCCTACACATGTATTAATGGTTGTATAATGTCCTGCCTGGGGGTTGGGATGGCATGTTCCTCCCTTCTCCCTTGTTGTTTACCTGCAACAATAAACTATCAATCAATCAATCAATAGCACAGAAGCATCGACCTGGCCAACAGCACCTGTACCTACCAGGGCAAAAGGGTTCAGTTTATATAAGAAAATATCGCTTATGTCATTGCCCTGCGATGGAAGTGGTCACGTGTAATGGTATCAACCCAGAGGCTCGGTTAGCTTGAAGTTCTATAACGCTATTTGCAAAATTAACTAAATAAAGTTGGTTGTCGGCCACAATTAATGGAGGGGCCGTGGCCAATGGATTGCTTTGTAAGAGAATACGAGAAAACATACCTCTCACAACGCAACTAACGGATAGAGTAGTAGTAGTAGTAGTAGTAGTAGTGTTCCGACCTCACACGGGAAGGACATGGTTGCTGGCGCTCCTCGGAGCAGCCCGGGTCAGGTGTCGACCTTCCCTCTGCCCACGCTCATCATCTTACTACTCTTCTCGTTATCGGTGCTAAGTGCAATGTTCTATCCTGCTAGCTAATTCTCAGTACTTTACTTATATCGCCTTTGTTGTAACCCTTGACCCATTTGAATACTTCTATCAGATCTCCCCGCACTCTTCGTCTCTCTAGTGAATGTAAGTTTAGATGTTTCAGCCTATTTTGATATGGGAGGTTCCTCAGCCCCTGAATCATCTTGGTCATCCTCCTCTGAACTGATTCTAGCAAGTTGATGTCCATTCTGTAGTGTGGGCACCAAAACTGGACAGCATAATCTAAGTGTGGCCTAACTAACGCTAAATAGAGTCTGAGGATGACCTCTGCACTCCTGTTGGTTACCGTCCTGTTAATAATAAAGCCTAATACCCTGTTAGCCCTATTCCTTGCACTAATACATTGCTTCCCTAGTTGTAGGTCAGAGTTCACTAACACTCCCAAATCCCTTTCACACTCTGATCTGCCTATCGCTGTGGAGTCTAAACTATACCCGTGTAATGGGTTGCGTGTTCCTACACTAGGTACGCTACACTTGGTGATGTTAAAATTCATCTGCCATTTCTCTGACCAAGCTGACAGTTTGTTGAGATCCTCCTGCAGTGCTCTAGCATCCTCCCCTGTCCTAATAGTGCGTCCTATTTTGGTGTCATCTGCAAATTTACCTATGTCACTAGTCATCCCATTGTCTATGTCATTGATGTAGATAATGAATAGAAGCGGGCCGCATATATTCACTCTGTATACTCCACTCGCACTCCTGCGAGAACGGTAGGCAGACGGCTTTAGGTAAGGGGTGACTCCAACAAACTTGCTGCGCGCTGTGATTCTCGCCGTTCTTAGAGGTTAAGGGGTGACTCCAACAAACTTGCTGCGCTGTGATTTTCGGCGTTCTTAGACATATCACCTGTGTGTGTGCGCTCGCCGTTATTTGTGTGTGAATGCACGTATCCGTCGTGTGCGTTGTGTCATGCTGTATAGTGTAGTTATTTTTCTCAAGGTAAATATTTAACGAAAGGGCTATATATAAGAATTTATCATGTTTTATTTCTTTATCATGCTAAGAAAAGGTATATCTATGTGTCTGTCTGACTCTCCGTCTCTGTCTGATCGTGTAGTAATTTTTTCTCAAGGTAGATATAATATAATGTGAAAGGGCTTTATATATGCACTCATCATGTTTATTTTTCTTCTTCATGGTAAGTATATGACCCCCTCTTCTCTCTCTCTCTCTCTCTCTCTCTCTCTTCTGCGAACTACTGCATTAGTTTTTCACTATATATATATATATATATATATATATATATATATATATATATATATATATATATATATATATATATATATATATATATATAAATATATATATATATATATATATTAAAACAACATATGTTTTGAAATAATTTAAATAATTGACATGGAATAGCCTGACACGTCAGATTAAGTTTGTGTAAGCACAGTTAAAGTTAACGCCTTCAACACTAGGCCGCATATATTGCTTCCTATCGCTGCCCTTAATATATCACAGAATACATATACTGCGTCATGGCTCATTGCGAATCTTGATGTGCACATACAGGCTGGACACAAGTGTTCAGTGCCGTTTGCACCATTTAGTGATGAAGATGTTTAAGTTGTTCTTGCCAGGTGTTTGGTGTGAGGTCAGGTTGAAGAGGATTAGGATGCGTGAGGTTAGTGTGACCTGACCACAGGTGGAGGTGCAAGGATTATAAAAAAGAAGGGGGAAGGAGCAGACTTTAGAGGGTTCTAGGGAGTGAGAGGTCTAAACTGAGCCTTGAGGAACCCCACTGATAACATTACCCCATTCGGATTTTTACCGTTAATGGTAAACCTCTGTTTCCTTTCGCTAATACACTCCATAATACAATCAAATACTTTCCTCTTATCCCTTGACCCTGACTTTATTTAACAGTCTCTGGTGAGGTACCTTATCGAAGGCCTTACTAAAATCAAGATAAACTACATCATAGCTTTCATCATTGTCAGCTGCCTCGTATACTCTATTGTAAAAGGATATAAGATTAGTGAGGCACGACTTTCCTTTAGTAAACCCATGCTGTGAGTCGTGAATCAAACTATGTCTGTCTATATGGTCCCTAATACTATCAGCTATTATTGACTCAATCATTTTACCTATAACTGACGTCAAACTGATCGGCCTATAGTTTTGAATTGAAGATTTGTCTCCTTTCTTAAATATTGGAATAACGTGAGCCTGCCTCCATGAAACAGGCACCACCCCTGTGTCTAGTGACTTCCTAAATACTTCTGTTTACTGCCCACTTATTTCAGTTTCACATTCCTTTAATACCCTGGGGAAAAGTTCATTTGGCCCTGGCGCCTTAGTGACTTTAAGTCTATCTATCTGTCTAATCACGAGCTCCCTACTTATGTTGATGTCGGTTAATTCTTCTACCTCTTCTCCCCTGTAGATCTGTTCTCCCTGAGGTATATCATCTAATCTTTCCTTGGTAAATACAGTTAAGAAATATCTATTTAACGCCTCGCTCATTTCCTCATCACTATCAATCAGTGATTCTCCTGACTTAAGCGGCCCTATCTTATCCCTAACCTTGGTCTTATAAAGCTGAAAGAAGCCCTTTGGATTGATTTTTGCTTCCCTGGCAATTCTAATCTCATAATTACGTTTTGCCATACGTGTGTTTTTCTTTACTGCTCTAGCTAAATCATTGTAACTATCCCTTAGGTGAGTTTCCCCCCTTTTAATTCTAACATATAGTCCTCTTTTCCTTCCTATTTCAGTTTTTAGTCTGTCTGTCATCCATCTCGGGTAATTACCTGTTGACCTGACTTCCCTGTGAGGTATAAACTGTTTCTGTCCTAATTTAATCTCCCTGACCAGACTATTGTACTCACCCTTCAAGCTACTGACCTGACTAGTGACCTCACCAGAGATTACCGCCCCTCCCTGCTCTGGGTCCTGACCTACTTCTGATCTCACTCCCCTAAGCTTCTGCAGCTGATTTCTTAACCCCTCATAGTCTGCCTTCCTGAAGTCAGGTATTAATGTGTTGTTACTGCTTACTCTATCCTCCCATTTAATATTAAATCTAATTTCCTTATGATCACTGTTACCTAATGAATCCCCACCCTCAATGTTGCTTATTATGTCCTCTCTATTAGTTAACGACAAATCCAACCTATTTTCTTCCCTCGTTGGTGTTCTAATTAACTGCTTAAGGAAACTATCCTGTATCACATCTAACAAATTCTGTGCCTCTTGGTCTCCGGATAAAGTATCCCACTCTATGTTCCTATCATTGAAATCCCCAATTACACACACATCCCTATATCTTGACGCCTATCTTCCTTGATTAAGTTGTTAATGACACACTTAAGATTGTCCCTGCCGAAGAGTGCGACCCCACCCCCCTCCCTGCCTATTCGATCTGGCTGTATAAATGTTTATTTATCACTTTATAAGCTGTCTACGGCCATGGGAAGACCTCCACCTACTGTCCTATGCCTGTACCTTCCTTACGACTGCTGGAGAACAAATGTATCACGCCTATAACGTAAGAAATGAAGGAAAAGAGAGGCGGCCTTAGTTGAATCTAGCGGGCCAGGGAGGGCGATGCCAGCTATACGACAACTCCTTCAGACACAACAATAAAATGACGTTTAGGAGCTCAGATCAATCCTTTCCGCTCGTGTAACCTACACCAACAGTTAGGCTTCATGCACAGTGTTTGCTTGGGTACGGTAACTGACGTGAGTGGGATTGTGTTCAGCCAGAAGCCGGGTGATACAATGTACTGGGAAGGCCTGACTGGAAGTGTATTGGACTGGCTGCGTGCAGACGGTGCTCTGGGCATGCGGCGCGGAGGGTAGTCTGTATTTACGCTGCTTGAACCTTTATGAGCTGTCTATGGCGATGGGAAGACCTCCACGTACAATATTATACCTGCAGCTTCCTTAACAGTGATGGAAAACTAATGTATCACGCCCAAACGCCCACACACACGGGAGTTCACGGGTGCGCTGGGCGGGGAGGGGAGGCTGTATTTACGCTGATTTATCCTTTTATGAGCTGTCTATGGTGATGGGAAGACCACCACGTACAATATTATACCTGCAGCTTCCTTAACAGTGATGGAAAACTAATGTATCACGCCCAAACGCCCACACACACGGGAGTTCACGGGTGCGCTGGGCGGGGAGGGGAGGCTGTATTTACGCTGATTTATCCTTTCATGAGCTGTCTATGGCGATGGGAAGACCTCCACGTACAATATTATACCTGCAGCTTCCTTAACAGTGATGGAAAACTAATGTATCACGCCCAAACGCCCACACACACGGGAGTTCACGGGTGCGCTGGGCGGGGAGGGGAGGCTGTATATACGCTGATTTACCCCTTTTATGAGCTGTCTATGGCGATGGGAAGACCACCACGTACAATATCATACCTACAGCTTCCTCATTAGTGCTAGAAATCTAATGTATCACACCCAAAACGCCCACACACCGCCCAAGCACACGTACGGGAGTTCACGGGGTACATTGGGAGGGACTTCTTGGCGGCTGAGAGTAGGCAATATAGACGTTGAATTATCGCTTTATATACTGTCTGTGGCTATGGAAACACCTCCACGTACCGTCCTATACCTGTACGTTCCTTGTGGCTACAGGAAAAGCAATGTACCACGCCCCGAACGCCCAGAAATAGCCCGAAATTAGCCTGAATGCACGGCGAAAAAACACGACTTGGTCTTTGATTTCTCACCTCGTCCCCTGCTGAATGAATGGCATACCAGGCGTGTTTGCTCACAGGGGGCACCACTTGCCGGGGCTTCCTTTTTGGTTTCTTTTTTTATTTCCGAAGATTGACATAAGCTAATAAAGTGAACAGGACTTTTTCCAGGAAGTTGCCGTCGATCGCTGGTGAACTTATCCCTTAAACGCCTCATATCTAACCCCTGAACCCACGTGACGTGACGTGGAAGGGGAGGAGATTAGCCAATGCCATAATCACTCGTTAGTTATATATTGCTTACTCAGAGGAGGAGGGGGTTAGGGAGGAAGGAGAGGAAAGGGAGGAAGAGGGGGAGGGGGAGGGAAGGAAGGAGAGAGGTAGGTAGTTAACGGGAAGGTAGGTGTGTGTGTGTTTTCCTAGGCTGTCAATCTCTCTCTCTCTCTCTCTCTCGTGGTCAGGTGTGTCCGATCAAATCCTTTTTAATTCCGTATGAACGATCGAGTAATTGAGGTGACCAAAGGCTTGACCCAAATATAAATAAATAAATAGAAGAACGAGAAAGAAAAGAAAAGGAAGAATAAGATGGATTGAAAAAAAAAATGCAATGATTTAATAGATAATACACACACACACACACACACACACACACACACACACACACACACACACACACACACACACACACACACACACAGCCTGTCAAGAGGGGCCACACAATGGGAAGAGCCCAGCCAGCCCTCGCACCCCTCAACCCCTCATCTCCCCTCTCCACCTCTCACCCCTTCATCTTTTCTGTCCTGTCCAACCACACGTAGATTACTAGTAGCGGTAGTAAACAGACACCCACGCCATAGACTGATAGGTCTTCTGGTGTCTGTTCTTCCTATGTATTCATCACCTCCCCATCCCCTCTTACCCATTCCCTCCCTCTCCCCATTCACCCCCCACGCTTCCTCCTCTTCCCCTCACCTCCCCTTCCTCCCCATCCCCCTTCACCTCTCATCCAACCACCTGCCACATCCCTCCCTCCATCACTATAACATCACCATTATCATCACCAGTACCTATCACCATTCCCTTCATCACCATATAAAGGATCACTATCGTCTATTATCAATATTTCTCCTCCTCCCTCCACCCTCTCTCCCAGGTCCAGTAATATTCCTTCAAACAACTACAAGGTCAATCTATATTATACCCTCTAGTTGAAGCCAGTCTCCTGCCCCCATTCTCATATTTTGCCCTAATCTAATATGTACCATCTAGTTAATCAATCCGGTAATATTCCTTCAAACAACTACAGGGTCCCTTCTTTACACTGGGCATGGGAAGGTAAATCTCACTTGCTTTAACCCTTCACTGTGGATTTCCTACAAGAAGACATCACCAAGCTACAGGAGTGGAGCAAAAAGTGGCTGCTACAATTCAATGAAGAAAAATATATAGTCCTGCACCTTGGGAGGGGATATCCAGCACACCAGTACCACGTGGGAAGCACTCCACTATCCACCACAGAGACAAAGAATGATCTGGGAGTACATATGTTACCAGGCTACCAGTGAAGGGATATCCAGCACACCAATACCACATGGGAAACACTCCACTATCCACCACAGAGGCAGAGAATGATCTGGGAGTACATGTTACCAGGTTACCAGTGAAGGCGAAATTCGTGCCAATCACAGCGGACGGGTAAAAACATTTGCTAATAATATGAACTGTCCGAGAAAACATGAAAAACAGTGGAGTAGATACCAACCTTCAGCTTTGGGATGACCACAGACACATACATTTATTTAAAGGTGGATGTCATTATTTAGATCCATAAAAGGGGCATCAAAACAAAAATGATAGACCCAAACACTCCCTCAATGACACAACATATGAGGGACAGTAACATAAGTATACAAAATCAGTGGAAATTCAATACCTTATATATAGAACAAATATTAGACCCAAACACTCCCTCAATGACTCGACATATGAGGGACACTAACGTCATTATAAAAAATAAGTGCAAATTTAATACCTTATATATAGAACAAATAACAGACCCAACAAGACATATAAGGGACACTAACATCAGTGTAAAAAAAATAAGTGAAAATTCAATACCTTGAGTCAACCACAAATAGTAGAGATTTTTGGGTATTTGGTAAGCTTTGGTTCTTTCTGGTAAGGCACTGGTAGAGGTTTTATGTTTTAGGAAAGGCTTTCATATGGGTATTTCCAGGTGTAGATTTGCGAGCTTCCCCAACAACACGAAAAACACTCATAAGCCTGACTGGTATCCTTGGAGGCTTTGGGAAATAGCTGTCACAACCCAGGCTCGCCAGATTCTGTGCAGTGTAGTGCGGAGGACGCGGAGACAAACACAAAGCCTCTGGGGTCAAGGCGTTGGCCAGCGGCTGTAATAAATAAGTCATTTTTTCAACCCTTGTTACGTCTACGCTGCTGACGGAGAATGCAGGCAAACATTTTATTCAACTTTCTTTTCCTTATTATTTGGTTGTTTTGTACAGAGATCAGAATTTAGTACCCTTACTGCTAACATGGGAGTGTGTGCAGTAAACAACAGAATGTCTGAGCCCTCTCAACCTTTGTGTTCTCATAAGACTGAGACACTTTCATGGAGTATAAGATACTTATTTTCGTGACTGGACTTTTTTTCCACACCACCTCTGAGGTAAAAGTCCCAGGCGCGTTTTTATTTAAGAGGTGTCCCCTGAAGGCCTAATCCTCTCTTTGATCTTTGATCAGAAAATTCATTAGTTGGGTTGTTGACAAGTTGGCAACACAGCGGGTTTATGCGATTATACGTTTTTAAATGGAAGCAGCAGTAAGTTATTGCAGTAAGAGTTGTTACAATAGCAGAAGCAGCACAGGTCGTTATGCGTTAGCAGTACGGGTCATTGCAACAGCGGAAAAAACACGGGTTGCTATGCGTCATGCAGCAGTACGGGTTATGCAGAAGCAGAATGGGTTGCCGCGACAAGAGCACCACAGTATCACCCAGCACCTAAATATATTCCATCAATACTCTTACACTCTAACACAGGTGTGGAGTCGGATATAAAAAAATTTGACTCCACCCCCTCCCCCGTACCCTTGTCTGGTGCAGTGGTAGGGAAAGTAAAGCCCGCAACGCCACACCGCACCACAATAAATGAACCACACCTCACCTTAATTAACGAGCCGCACCGCACCACAGTAAACGAACCATACCGCACTACAATAAACGAACCATACCTCACCTTAATTAACGAACCACACCGCACCACAGTAAACGAACCATACCGCACTACAATAAACGAACCATACCTCACCTTAATTAACGAACCACACCGCACCACAATAAATGAACCACACCTCACCTTAATTAACGAGCCACACCGCACCACAGTAAACGAACCATACCGCACTACAATAAACGAACCATACCTGACCTTAATTAACGAACCACACCTCACCTTAATTAACGAGCCACACCGCACCACAGTAAACGAACCATACCGCACTACAATAAACGAACCATACCTCACCTTAATTAACGAGCCACACCGCACCACAGTAAACGAACCACATCGCACCACAGTAAACAAACCACACAGCACCACAATAAAGGAGTCGGAGAGCATTTTACCGTCTCCAACTCCAGGCAAAAGTAGGCTACACACTTGTACCATTAAATATACCTTAAAGTACGTTATATCAGGCTTAAATATACCCTTAGTAAATTCATCACACTTCAGGTATAGACAGAAAAAAAATCCCCTCCTCCTGTTTTGCCTCTTCTTCCTTCTTTCTTCTTGTCTTCTTTATTCTTTCTTCTTGTCTTCTTTTCCTCTTCATTGACTAGGCTCTCTTGCAGGCCTGGAAAAAATGGTACTGTCAGTCGCTTCCACATCAACTATTTCAAAAACACCAAAAAGGAGATCAACTGAGTTCCAGTGAATGTGTTTTCTACGTTCATGGTACAAAAGAAGGGTCGTCTACCTCTACCACCAGGGTCTTAAAACTACCTGTGGAAAGACACAGAAATCCCTTGTCAAATATGTGAGCTTAAGTGCTGAAATGGTTTATTTAAGTATGCCCCAAAATTTGTTAATCAGAGAAAGGTTTACATTTTCTGCAAACTGAAAAGGGTCAAACTGCCACCAGGGTCTTAAAACTACCCGTGGAAAGACACAGAAATCCCTTGTCAAATATGTGAGCTTAAGTTCTGAAATGGTTTATTTAAGTATGCCCCAAAATTTGTTAATCAGAGAAAGGTTTACATTTTCTGCAAACTGAAAAGGGTCAAACTGCCACCAGGGTCTTAAAGCTACCCGTGGAAAGGCACAGGAGTCCCATGAAAGCCTAGTCAAATATATGCAAGCTTGGGCGCCAAAATGTTATGTTAATCTTAACCCAGTAGCAGCGGGGATCATGTTTCTTAATGGTCCCTATAAGCGAGAAAAATGAGAAAAAATCACCCCTCACACAAACCATTTCATAATATATATATATCTAAGTATTTGTGATCAGATTATGTATCATCTATTTTGGGGGGTTTAAATCATGGCACAAATTTGGCCCGTCGCTGCTACACGGTAAAGCCACAAATTTGGCCCGTCGCTGCTACACGGTAAAGCCACAAATTTGGCCCGTCGCTGCTACACGGTAAAGCCACAAATTTGGCCCGTCGCTGCTACCAGGTTAAAATATGTCTGTAATTAGAAAGGTTTACACTTGCAGAAGACTTCACACTAAATGAATTCAAGTCCAACAGCACTATGAGACCTCTACCCATAATAATCCATATGAAAAAGTTTTGATTGCAACGAAAGAAATCAGTCGGTACCTTAACCAGCTGTGTGTGAGGGTGGTGGTGTAGTCTCCTTCCCCGACACACACACCGCCTCCTGCAGTCATCTTCCTCCTCTTCACAGCATCGACCATCTGGCTGCCTGGAAGAAACTCTGTTGTTAGTCTAATGAAGGTTACATTTTCTGAGTCTACATGAGTTTGTGATTATCCAGGATGAGTGAGACAGAAGTTGGTGTTCAGAGATGCTCCCACCTCTCTCATTAACTATTTCCAAATGTTAAAAAGAGATCAGGAATGTTCTAATGAGTGTTTTATTAGGTTCATGGCACAGAAGAAGGGTCAAGCTACACTTCCACCTCTCTCATTAACTATATCCAAGTGCTAAAAAAGAGATCAGCGATGTTTTAATGAGTGTTTTATTAGGTTCATGGCACAGAAGAAGGGTCAAGCTACCACAGGATCATTAAACCAGTAGCAGCGACGGGATAAATTTGTGGCTTCACCGAGTAGCAGCGACGAGCCTGGGAGTGTATGTTACCGGGCTACCAGTGAAGGGATATCCAGCACACCAATACCACATGGGAAACACTCCACTATCCACCACAGAGCCAGAGAAAGACCTGGGAGTGTATGTTACCAGGCTACCAGTGAAGGGATATCCAGCACACCAATACCACATGGGAAACACTCCACTATCCACCACAGAGCCAGAGAAAGACCTGGGAGTGTATGTTACCAGGCTACCAGTGAAGGGATATCCAGCACACCAATACCACATGGGAAACACTCCACTATCCACCACAGAGCCAGAGAAAGACCTGGGAGTGTATGTTACCAGGCTACCAGTGAAGGGATATCCAGCACACCAATACCACATGGGAAACACTCCACTATCCACCACAGAGGCAGAGAGAGACCTGGGAGTGTATGTTACCAGGCTACCAGTGAAGGGATATCCAGCACACCAATACCACATGGGAAACACTCCACTATCCACCACAGAGAGAGACCTGGGAGTGTATGTTACCAGGCTACCAGTGAAGGGATATCCAGCATACCAATACCACATGGGAAACACTCCACTATCCACCACAGAGAGAGACCTGGGAGTGTATGTTACCAGGCTACCAGTGAAGGCCAAATCCATGACAATCTCAGTGGCGGGGTTAAAAGTGTCACAAGTAAATTAAATATGAATGGTAAAAATCCAGGATAAAGAGATAGAGCTCACCTTTCCATTCCTGCGTCTCTGCTTCTTGTCTCTTGCCTCCTCGTGCTTGAGTCGTCTCTCCCTGCGCCTCCCTTCACCTCCTCGTCCTAGTGCTCCTCCTCCGTTCCCCGGCCAGCCAGGGGAGGAGGAGGGGAAGAGAAGAGACAAAAATTAGTGCACATCCCTAAATAGAGGGTGCAAAACCTATTACAATCTCGCCACCTTCGTAAAGAAACCGCCCAAGTCGTTATTTTCTATTTTTCAAGAAGAGAATGTCATCATCTCATTTGGCTTAAGATTTAGGCAGAAATAAAAAGGCAATTCTAGAACACTCAAACCCTGAATATCTAAGACAACTTAACAAAAATGGAAATCACTGAAAAATGACTTAGGCAATTACTTTAAGAGGGTGACGATATAACAGCAGGAGGTGTGCAGGGGAGGGGGTGGAGGAGGAGGAGGGGGAAAAGATAGGAAAGAAGGCCATGCTGTTTGCACCTCTGTGACATGTGCACCGCGGGGAGACTTGACATGAGAGCCCCGCCCCGCCCAACGGTGTTACGACGTCGGGATGACATCAGCTTCACTCACTCTCGCTTCTGCCATCACTGTGACATGTGCACCTCAAGGGAGGCAGATCCTCAATCCGACTGAACGACAAACAACCCAGACAGTGGTTCAGGCCACCCTAGCCAGCCACATTCCGCCGAAACGGAGTGGAGGTGTCGGCGCAACCCTACCCACCTTAGGGCTGCCGCCCCCAGCTTCATGAGTCCCCCCACTCCCAAACGGGTGTTACGACGTCGGGATGGTCTCGCCGGATCTCGGGACGGACAGATTCACACAAGGAGGTAAAGGAAGTTGAAGGAGGAGGAGGAGGAGGCAGGCTGAGAAAAAGATTAAGGTTCGTTAGAAAATAAAAAGTTTTTAATAGAAGGCAAAAATGAAGCCAAACCCTCAGAATGTCATAGTGAGGTACTTAACTTAGTAATGCAGAGCTCTTCCTCCTCTTGCTGTGGTCTGGGCAGGGCAGCCCCTTGCTTGCTGTGGAGGGCAGCACTCCCACAGCAGCTGAGGAGAGGGAAGGAAGTGGTCACACCAAGGTCCATATCATTAACCCGGTAGCAGTGACGGGCCAAATTTGTGGCTTTACCGTGTACCAGCGAACGGTGAAATTTTTGCCATGATGTAAACCCCCAATAATAGATGATGCATAAACTGATCACAAATGCTTTGATATATATTATGAAATGGTTTGTGAGAGGGGTGATTTTTTCTCATTTTTCTCGCTTGGAGGGACCATTAAGAAACATGATCCCCACTGCTACTGAAGCATGTCAAAGGAGGCAGAAGTGAATGTATCAGTGAGAAGTGTCAGCTGAGGTAAGGGAAACTAATCCTATCACTTATACCTCCTTACTGGGATATAATAATAATAATAATAATAATAATAATAATAATAATAATAATAATAATAATAATAATCTTTTGTATATAGACATAGAAATAACTCCATTGGACTTGATATTCTGCTGAGGCAATACTACAGCATGTTTAAGGCAGCAGCAGCATACCTAGTTGATATATTAATGAAAACCTTGTAATTTATAAGTAAATCTTGGTGATAAATTTGCAAAGAACAAAATACCTGGCTGATATATTAAATGAAAACCTTGCAAATATATAGGTACAGAAGACTGAGAATATGTTTGAAGGGAGGAGGAGGAGGAGGAAGAGGAGGAGGAGGAGGGAGGGAAGAGAAGAAAGGAAAAGGAAGGGAAAGGAGAAAAAAAGGAAGGAAAAGGAAGAGAAGAAAAGGAAGGGAAAGAAAGAGAAGAAAAGGAAGGGAAAGGAAGAGAAGAAAAGGAAGGGAAAGGAAGAGAAGAAAAGGAAGGGAAAGGAAGAGAAGAAAAGGAAGGGAAAGGAAGAGAAGAAAAGGAAGGGAAAGGAGAAGAAAGGGAAGGGAAAGGAAGAGAAGGTAGAAAATAACAGAAATAAGGGTAGAAAGAAAGAGGAGGAATGTAGAGAATGGAAGAAAAGAAGGGAGAGGAAAATACTAAGGGAAGGAGGAACAAGGGAAGAGAAGGAAGGGAAGGAAGAAGAGGAAATATATTACAAATGAAAACCTTGCAATATATTAGTAAAGAAAACCTTGGTAACAGTTAATCAAATACCTGGTTGATAAAAGTGAAAACCTTGTTAGTATATAAGAAAACCTACCTAGTTGACAGAACAGTAATGGCACATAGTAAATATAGTACCCAGTTCATACAATAATAGTACCTAGTTGACATAATAGTACTGAAAACCTTTGCTTTCTATCATACACCCATGCAGCAGGTAAAATCACATACACACCTTTCGTAGAGCTGCCCTGCCGCCAATACTCCATCCCGGGTCACTTGTACAGGCGCCGTAACCAGGTCAGTTCAGTGCAGTGTAGTTCGGAGGGAGTGCCTTTGCAGCGGACCCTCTAAATGGTCTTCTTGTGCCTGGCTGAATTTTAAGCGATTCTTCCAAAAGTCTTGAGTATATTTAATTTCCTCCCTTCTGTTTGTTTCCAGTTCTGTTTGGAGGGTTGCCTTTGCCCCTCTAAATGGTCTTCTTGTGCTTGGTTGTGCTGCCTTCTCTTCTCTGATTTTTAAGCGATTCTTCTAAAAGTCTTGAGTATATTTAATTTCCTCCCTTCTGTTTGTTTCCAGTTCTGTTTGGAGGGTTGCCTTTGCCCCTCTAAATGGTCTTCTTGTGCCTGGTTGAGTGCTGCCTTCTCTTCTCTGATTTTTAAGCGATTCTTCTAAAATTCTTGAGTATATTTAATTTCCTCCCTTCTGTTTGTTTCCAGTTCTGTTCGGAGGGTTGCCTTTGCCCCTCTAAATGGTCTTCTTGTGCTTGGTTGTGCTGCCTTCTCTTCTCTGATTTTTAAGCGATTCTTCTAAAATTCTTGAGTATATTTAATAGCCTCCCTTCTGATAAAGTTTACAGTTCAGTTCAGTGCAGTTCGGAGCCTCCACTTCTTGATTTTCTTGTGCCTGGTTGAGTGCTGCTGTCTCTTCTCGGATTTTAAGCGATTCTTCCAAAATTCTTGCATATATTTAATTTCCTTCCTTCTGTTTATGCATGTTTCAAGTTTCTTGATTAAAGCTGCAATATGGTAGTAGTAGTAGTAGTAGCAGTAGTAGTAGTAGTCTGTGTAAATGGGAGGGGTCCAGTAACCTGTGTATTGTAAAAGAGGTAAGTTTTCTTCTTCTCTTCTTCCCCATTCTTCTGATCAGGTCTTTCTTGACTTCACAGTCTTATTGCTTCTTTACATAACAATAGTTCTAAAATGTCCACCTTGTTTTCTTGGTATGGCTGTGCTAGTATTGTGTGTAGTAGCATGTCGTGGTAGGTATTGGGTGCTGTAATCTTATGTTTCTGCCCCTTACATGTTGTGTCAGGGCAACTGTGGAAGAAGGAGAATAAGAGTTATAGGCTGGTATTACAAGACACTTTGCCATATCACATCAGCTATTTCTAAAGGACAAAGAGGGGATCCATCAGGTTCTATAGGTTCCTGGTACAGAAGAAGGGTCAGACTACCACCAGGGTCATAAAACTACCTCTGGAAATGCCCACAAGTCCTACAAAAGCCTTGGCAAATATGTGTTCTTGGGTGGGGAAATGTTTTGTAATACGACCCATAGACACGGTCCCGTCACGCTGGTGGCTTGCCAGGTAACACAATACGTAACACTGTCCCTGAACACACGTCACACGCCTTCCCCGCCCGTCACAATGCGTAGACGTAACACAGTACCATATATCACCGTGACGAAGCTGTATAGTGTGGCAGGTAACGAAATAACGTAACACTAGTCTAGGGTACCCAATCACTGTCTGGCAATGCGTAACACCTTCAACCCGTCACACGCCTCCCTGACCGTCACCTTAATGCGTAGACGTAACACAGTACCATATATCACCATAGATTGTTGGGTCGTGACGTGGTGTGTGGTGGACGTGCCGTCCGTGAGCTCTTGAAATAAGGTCTTTAAAATTGTAAACTGAGTGGTAAACAAAGAGAAACATGGAGAATAAACGAATGGATGGTGGGACTGAGAGGAAACCTGCAGGCAGAACAACAACAGAAATATCTGAAGAGGAAAGGAAGGAAAGTACAGGGGATGTGTGTGGGAGATGCAGTAAAATGGTAAGAGAAAAGGATATGGCAATTTTATGTGATATATGTGAGACATGGTACCATGCTAAGTGTGAAAAAATACCACCAGATGTTTATAAGTTTATGGTGGAAGAAGAGGCTGGATCTCAATTTACTTGGCATTGTATTTCCTGCAAGAAAGGATGTGCCAAACTAAAATCATATATAGAAAAGCTGGAGAAGACACAAGCAGATTTAATTGAGAAACAGGAGATAATCCAGGTTGAGGTTCAGGAGATACGTGAAGCAGTCAAAGTGGATAAAGAAGTTCTTGATGATGTTATTGGTAGGGTGGGGGTTCTGGAGGCCAAGGAAATGACAGACAAGGAGAGTATGCAAGATTTGAGTTCACGGATGGAAAGAGTTGAAATTAATTTATCAGACTTGAAGGAGTCAACCAAAAAAGAGATGAAGGAAGGAGAGAGGACATATGGGGAACATCAGGTGTCTCAGGGAATACAGAAAGAAATGGATATGAATACAGTATTTGAGGAACTAAATGATAAGAAGAAGAGGGAAAATAACATTGTGGTATACAATGTTCCAGAGTGTGACTCAAGTATGTTTCAGGAAAGAATTAAACATGACAGACAGATTATGAAACAAATTTTGAATGCATGTGGGATTCATGAAGAGAAGATGGCAAGAGTGGTAAGGCTCGGGAAAAAGAAGGAAGGCAGAGGAAGGCCCGTCCTAACTGTGTTGACTGATCCAGAAGTGAGAAATGATTTATTTAGAAACGTTAAAGAATTGGCCAAGGATGACAACTTGAAGAACTTTAGAGTGGCCTATGACTTAACCAGGAGGGAAAGACAATTGGATCAGGACTTGTTGGAAAAAGCAAAAAACTTAACGGAGACAGGGAAGGGGAAGCATGTGGTCAGAGGTCCACCCTGGAACAGAAGAGTTGTCAAGGTGGAGGAGCAAGGGTCACGGCCAGTGTAGAAGATAGTGTTGGTACACTAGGGGTTGGTGGTGTTAAAAATGTAAATAGTAAGTTTATTGTTAGGTATGTTTACAAATGTGGATGTATATACTTGTGATAAGATTTTGGAATTGAAGTTATTACTGGATACCATGAGTGAAAAACCAAGTGTGATTGCTTTATCTGAAGTTAAACCAAAGCATTTTAGATACAAGAGAAATATAGTAGAATATAATATTGATGGATATGAGATAGAGGAAACTAATATCTTTGGTAATGTTGGCAGAGGTCTACTGATGTATGTGAAAAATGGTATCACATATAACAAGGTTGATTTAGTCTCAAATTTTTGTGAATATTGCTGTTTGGAAATTGTGCTTCAAGGAGAAAAGATAATTTTAACATTAATATACAGGAGTCCAAACAGCCTGGAGAGAAACAATCATTTGCTTCTAGACCTGTTTCAAGAGATGAATGAGATGAAAGCAACTTATAAGATTATAACTGGAGATTTTAATTTGCCACAAATAAATTGGGAAAATTACACCACTAACACTGGAATAAATGATTTTGGAACTACATTCATGGAGAAGGTGCGTGATTGCTTTTTGATGCAACATGTGAAGGATGTTACCAGGGTGAAAGGAGAACATATGGGTAACACTCTGGACTTGTTCTTCACTAATGAAGAGTCAATTGTGGAAGAAGTTATGATTGGGAATCCTTTGGGGAGAAGTGACCATGCCGTGATTCACGCTGTGTGTGACATGGAGGAGACTCTGGCTCAAGAAAAGAAGACAATTTATTTGTATGAAAAAGCCGATTATGAGTTGTTGAGAAGGGAACTGGAGATAGACTGGAAGGAATACTTATCTGATGCTACTAATATAGAAGAAATGTGGAGTAAATTTAAGTCAAAGTTACATGTTGCAATAGAAAAGAGTGCCTACAAGAAGGATAGGGAATTTTAAGCAATACAGGAAGAGGACAAATGAAAATTTACAAATGAACAAGAAATTGTGGTCTAAGATAAAAAGAAAACAGAGGTTATGGATGAGAATGAAATCTCTAAAAGGGAATTTGAATGCATTCAGCAGGACAATGTATATGGAGACCGAGAAAGAGTACAGGAGACTGAACAATCAAATCAGAAAAGAAACACGAAATGCTGTGAAGGTTAAGGAAAAGAAATAGCTAAAAACGTAAAAGAGAATCCCAAAGTATTTTGGAAATATGTCCAGAGTAAGGTAAAAAGTAAACCCAGGATTCCTGACTTACAAAAGGGCATTGCTGAAGATGGTAAAACTGAAAATGAATCGGAGAAAGTTGAAATTTTAGCAGAACAATTTTCAAAAGTCTTTGTGGAAGAGCCAAAAGGCAAAGTGCCAGACTGTGAAGTGAAGAGTATACCAACCTTGACTCATCTAGAAATTACTAAAGTAAAAATTAAAAAGATCATTGAAAATCTAAAAAAGCATAAATCACCTGGACCTGATGGGATACACCCTAGAATCATAAAGGAGGCTATGGAACAACTATTAGTGCCCTTAGAAATACTTTATCAATACTCCTTTACACACAAGGAACTCCCTCAGGATTGGCTCATTGCACATCTTACTCCCATATAAAAAGGGTGCCAAGTGTATCCCAGAAAACTATAGACCAGTCAGCTTGACAAGTGTCATATGTAAGATTTTTGAGACTATAATAAGGGAGGAGATAATGACGCACATGAGATCATATAATTTGTTTAGTGAAAAACAATATGGATTTATCCCGGGACGGTCAACGGTGCTCCAACACATAAAAGTTATGGACAAGTGGACTGAAACTATTGATGATGGTTATGCAATTGATGTAATATATTGCGATTTTATGAAGGCATTTGATAGAGTGGCACATAAAAGGCTTATAAGTAAAATTAAGAGTTATGGAATTGGAAAAGAGTACCAGGAATGGATTACAGCTTTTCTAACACAGAGAAAACAAAGAGTGGTGGTGAAGGGGGAAATGTCAAGTTGGAAGCCAGTGATAAGTGGAGTGCCGCAGGGGTCTGTTCTCGGGCCATTGCTGTTTGTAATATTCATAAATGATCTCCCTGATAAAATATCAAATGATAGTGAAGTATATAAATTATGTATGCGGATGATACTAAGATCTTTAGATGCATTAAAGAAGAAGATGACTGTCGGAAGTTGCAGCAAGATGTGTTAGACTTATATTCATGGAGTGAAAAATGGTTATTAAGATTTCATCCAGACAAATGCAAATACATGAGAATAGGAAGAACATCTGTTGAAGATCAAGGATATCACATGGAGAAACAGTTAATGAGGATTACTACAGAGAAAGATGTGGGTGTCATTATAAACAATAAACTAAGTTGTGCTGACCATCTAGTAGAAAAAGTAAATAAAGCCAATAATTTAGTGGGAATAATTAGAAGAACTTTTGTTTCATTGGATTCTGAAATATTTAAATCCTTGTTTAAGGCACTGGTAAGACCACACATTGAATATGCCAACCAAGTATGGAGTCCTTACTTGGTGAAAGACATTGAAATTGTGGAAAACGTTCAGCGAAGGGCTACTAGGATGGTGCCTGAACTCAAGGGACTTTCCTACGAAGAGAGACTGAGGAAGCTGAGACTGCCCACACTGGCATATAGAAGAGCAAGGGGAGATCTAATTGAGGCCTATAAGATACTCACTGGGAAATATGATGATGCATGTACCAGAGGAATATTGAAACTTAGAGAAGAAAGCAGGAGTAGGGGAAATTCATTGAAACTGTTTAAGTCAAGATCACGGTTGGATGTAAGGAAGTATGCTTTCCCAAGTAGAGTAGTGAATAATTGGAATCAACTGCCTGAGTGGGTGGTGACGGCAACAACAGTGATTCAGTTTGAATCCAGACTCGATAAATTCTGGGCTAACCAAGATTTGAAATATAATTACAAGGCTCAAATCGTCCACCACACACTGCCACAAGTTGTTAACGTAGATCTGGAGTCACAGGCGTAAGCCTCTTCCAGGAGGTCTTCTGTAAGTATCTGTAAGTATCTGTAAGTGACGAAGCTATATAGTGTGGCAGGTAACGAAATAATAACGTAACACTAGTTTAGGGTACGAAATCACTGTCTGGCAATGCGTAACACCTTCAACGCGTCACACGCCTCCCTGACCGTCACAATGCGTAGACGTAACACAGCACCATACATCACCGTGACGAAGCTGTATAGTGTGGCAGGTAACGAAATGATAACGTAACACTAGTCTAGGATATGAAATCACTGTTTCTGGCACTGCGTAACACCTTCAACGCGTCACACGCCTCCCTGACCGTCACCTTAATGCGTAGACGTAACACAGTACCATATATCACCGTGACGAAGCTATATAGTGTATCAGGTAACGATATAATAACGTAACACTCGTCTAGGGTAACCAAACACTGTCTGGCAATGCGTAACACTTTCAACCCGTCACACGCCTCCCTGACCGTCACCTTAATGCGTAGACGTAACACAGTACCATACATCACCGTGACGAAGCTGTATAGTGTTGCAGGTAACGATATAATAACGTAACACTAGTCTAGGGTACCCAAACAGTCATTGGCACTGCGTAACACTTGCAACCCGTCACACGCCTCCCTGACCGTCACCTTAATGCGTAGACGTAACACAGTACCATACATCACCGTGACGAAGCTGTATAGTGTGGCAGGTAACGAAATGATAACGTAACACTCGTCTAGGATATGAAATCACTGTTTCTGGCACTGCGTAACACCTTCAACGCGTCACACGCCTCCCTGACCGTCACCTTAATGCGTAGACGTAACACAGCACCATACATCACCGTGACGAAGCTATATAGTGTGGCAGGTAACGAAATGATAACGTAACACTAGTCTAGGGTACCCAGTCATTGGCACTGCGTAACACTTGCAACCCGTCACACGCCTCCCTGACCGTCACCTTAATGCGTAGACGTAACACAGTACCATACATCACCGTGACGAAGCTGTATAGTGTTGCAGGTAACGATATAATAACGTAACACTAGTCTAGGGTACCCAAACAGTCTTTGGCACTGCGTAACACTTGCAACCCGTCACACGCCTCCCTGACCGTCACCTCAAGACGTAGCCGTAACACAGCACACAGGAGCGCAGTAACACAGCTGTAGAGTTAGTCACGCATGCAAATAACAACGTGTAAGTCTCTCACCTCAAAATATATATTAACCACGGCCCTGCCACGACTGCCCGGCGGTCACCTCAACACTGGACGCCACACAGCCCTATTACGCACTTATATCATTAACCCAGCAATAATATAATGACTCATAGCACTGTCTCACCTCAAATTACACTCCACAAGTCCCTGGCAAGCTCGTGGAGGCAAGAAATAGTGGGAGCCAGCGGGGCCATGGGGTGGGGTTGACAGGTGGCCATGGCTGTGTGGACGCGAAGACTCCCAGCCAATCAGCGCACAGGAAGCTCCGGGCAGCCAATCAGAGCACAGAATAGGGACGGTGCCCTCTCCCGCCAAAGCCAAAGATATATTATAGTTATTTCCAAGCCTGTTTTAAGCCTTACACTGTTGCTATGGCTTTCCGGGAGGTTAGAATTAGTATTTGCACACTTTAATTATGGTTTTCTTGGAGCTTTGAAGGTTTAGAGGCGTGAGTGTGAAGGAGCGAGAAACTGTCGGGTCCGTACACACATATATAGTTATTTCCAAGCCTATTTTAAGCTTTACACTCTTACTAAGGCTTTCCAAGAGGCTACTTTTAGTCTTTGCACACTTTAATTATGGTTTTCTTGGAGCTTTGAAGGTTTAGAGGCGTGAGTGTGAAGGAGCGAGACTGTCGGGTCCGTACACACATATATAGTTATTTCCAAGCCTGTTTTAAGCCTTACAACGTTACTATGGCTTTCCGGGAGGCTACTTTTAGTCTTTGCACACTTTAATTATGGTTTTCTACGAGTCTTGAAGGTTAAGAGGCGTGTGTGTGAGGGTGCGAGAAATTGGCGGCAAAGATTCTTATGAGGGAAGCCGTCCTTTGCACCGCGACCAAGCCTGTTTAAGCCTTACACTCTTAATAAGGCTTTCCAAGAGGTTACTTTTAGTCTTTGCACACTTTAATTATAGTTTTCTACGAGTCTTGAAGATTAAGAGGCGTGTGTGTGAGGGAGCGAGATTTTGGCGCCAAAGTTGCAATGAGGGGGAAGCTGCTGACCTGGTGCTGCGACCAATCACAGAGCAGGAAAAAAAGGCGGGGAGCTCACAGCCAATCAGGGCACAGCAAGGCCCCCAGGACAGCCAATCAGAGCAGAGAATAGGGACGCCCCCCATTTCCCGCTCAAAATCACTCAAGAAAGCCACACACAGATATATTATAGCCATTTTCAAGCATTTTTAGAGGCTTAAACTTAATTATGGCTTTCCTGGAGACTAGTTTTGATATTTTCACACTTTAATTATGGCTTTCCGGGAGCTCTGAAGGTGAATTAACGTATCTAAGAGGGAGAAAGCGGTGCGCGTCTTCATACCTCGTCGAATTATTAATAAAACCAAAACTTACCGGCGTGGAAATATAATATGGATAAAATTAAATTAAAACTTACCTGAAACTTGCTTGGTCCGTATAGTAATAAGGGAAATATGAGTAACGAAGCCAGTCAGAATTAGTTTGTCTTACAGGAATATAAAATCACGCTAAAAACCATAAATTACTGATAAAATGTAACAGATATGGATAATTATTGTGATAAAGAAGATAATATTCAAGGGATAAGTGATAAGGGAAATAAATAAGTTAACCAGAATCTCGATAGAGCATAAAAAAAACACTGCAAACCATAAATGACTTCGAAAATATGAAATAAATTAATAAAAAGAAACTACCACTGGAATATATAAGTTTACCCTCGCAACACACACTCGCTCACACACACACACTTCAACCTTATAACGTGACAGCCTCGCCCCCAGCTATTATCTTACCTTAATTAAGTAGTGCTATTGCCTAATAACCGGGCTGCGGCGTTATAATCGTGAATATTTGGCGCCATCGTAAGGAGCGTCTTGCCGTGCGTCTGCTCGGAATGGAGGTCGGCCCGGGAATGGCGCCAAGGCTCGCTTCCCCGCCAAGCTTAGTATCTCAAACACGCTTATTAATGGTCTTACGCAGGGACGAACTATAAATTAATGACTATAAAAATACAATAATAGAGCTCATTACCGTAAAGCTAAAGGACATTTTAAATACACGAATATTTCAGAGAAGAACCAACGCGCTGACCCCGCCAAATTTACCATAGTGCCTCCCCCAAGTATATTAATGATCTTACGTAGGGACGAACTATAAATTAATGACTATAAAAATACAATAATAGAGCTCATAACCGTAAAGCTAAAGGACATTTTAAATACACGAATATTCCAGGAAAGAACCGACGCGCTGACCCCGCCAAATTTACCATAGTGCCTCCCCCAAGTATATTAATGGTCTTACGCAGGGACGAACTATAAATTAATGACTATAAAAATACAATAATAGAGCTCATTACCGTAAAGCTAAAGGACATTTTAAATACACGAATATTTCAGAGAAGAACCAACGCGCTGACCCCGCCAAATTTACCATAGTGCCTCCCCCAAGTATATTAATGATCTTACGTAGGGACGAACTATAAATTAATGACTATAAAAATACAATAATAGAGCTCATAACCGTAAAGCTAAAGGACATTTTAAATACACGAATATTCCAGGAAAGAACCGACGCGCTGACCCCGCCAAATTTACCATTGTGCCTCCCCCAAGTGTATTAATGGTCTTACGCAGGGACGAACTATAAATTAATGACTATAAAAATACAATAATATAGCTCATAACCGTAAAGCTAAAGGACATTTAAAATACACGAATATTCTAGAGCCAACCACCGAGTTGACCTTTTTGAGGCTAAATGAAACCTCAATTTTGGCTTTTTGTCAAGCGTTTGGCCTAAATCAATTCACTTTGGCCAAAAATACCTGATCGGGCACAATTTTGCCTTTTTTTTCATAATGTCTGGGTCGGCATTCTTGAAAAACGCCTACGATTCTCATATCAGTTATGTCTACAGGACAAAAAACGATGTCAAATGCGCCTAATAAGTGTTTTTTCACGTTTATGTCAGAAATAAAATAAAACTACACTAGGAAAGGCCCATGACCCCTATGTAGGCCTTGTAAAACGTATGTGGGGAAAAGAGTTCTCGTCAAGGTGTTGAAATTGTCATTGTTACTTTGCACACCCCTAATGATCAAATTTTCTTTGCTAATTTATATATTCACTCAGGTGCTTTCCATGTTCAACATCTCCCTGACCGTATTTTGGAAGAACAGACTGTACTCATGGGTGATCTCAATGCTAGATGTAAAGAACTTGGTAGCCATCAGACCTCAAATGTGAATGGTATTAGATGGGAGGCGCTTCTTGACTCTACTGATGCAATTATGCTTACTGGTGATAGTGTTTAGACTCATGTGCAGGTTGGTAATTGCATGTGTACTCTTATTACTTTTCTTATTCTTCACTTTCATTATTTACTTCTTTTCATTTTTTGTGTGTATGTGTGTGCGTGCGTGCGTGTATGTGTTGGCTTATTATTCCATTCGTATACGTGACCAGTCTTGCTTTTTTTGTTTTTCCCTTCCTAGCCGTCTTGATGATCGAGTGCATTAAGTGTAAGGGGATTTTTTTTTCTTTTACCTCCTCAGGAATATTATCAGTATTTACATTCTAATTTCTTTTAACTAACCTCAACATGTTTTATTTTTGTACAATGGAGATTTTTATTTTTTGCAACTAGCCTATATAGTCAGGGCTTTGTCTGCAAGCCCAGCCATTCCCCTTTGTTGTATTTTACAACAATAAATATTTCAATTCAATTCAATGTTACTCTTCGTTTTGGAGCCTTCTGATTAATGTAGAATCATTTAAGTTTAAGGACAGACCACCTAGTCTGGACCATGGGGTCTGTGTGGTCTGATTTTGTATGTAAATCTCTCTCTCTCTCTCTCTCTCTCTCTCTCTCTCTCTCTCTCTCTCTCTCTCACACACACACACACACACACACACACACACTCTCTCTCTCTCTCTTTAAACATGGGGGAACTAATATATTTTGACTTATTCCTGTGGAGGATATGTCTCTCTCATCCTTACCTGTATCTTTTATCTTGACTTCTTACTTAATTTTCTAAGACGGACTTAATAATATATCTAGTAGGAATTAAAGAAAGAATTGAAGTTCTCACACCTCCAGATACTTAATCATAGCTCATAACATTCTCTCTCTTCTTCTTATTATTATTTTTCACTAGACAAGCATAAGAAAGATTGAGTATCTAATGCTGTCAAAATACAGATTGATAATCATTCTTCACTTTGACAATCATTCCTATTTTTAATTCCGCTTACTTTTCCAAGGTACCTTTATTCTTGACATGAGTACTAATTACAAGGTGCGTACAAACTGAAACACCCAACTGTATTGCTATAAAACAAAAATTGGATAAAAGGCCCTTCCCTTGACCCTCAGCAAAGTCTTGTTGAAGGGTTTCAGTGGACATTCCTGCGGTACCAGAACCTTGCCCGGTAGTCATCTGAGCAGGTGATGAAGGCCGGCGAGCAGGGTGAGTGGACCATGTGTCGCACAGGGCCATTGTGACCTGGGGAGAGGGTAAGACAGTGAGACAATGGACTATGAGACCCCTCAAGACCTAACCCTACCTTGTACACCTTAGCTGCTGATATATTCCATCATCGGGGAACTAACTGGAGATATTCTACTAAAACTGATTTTAGTGTTATCCAACTTCCTGAAATTCAATTCAATGAGCATGCTCTTTAAAATTACCCTTGGCCTGCTTCCTAACTTTGAAAAGAAGAGGCCTCTGCACAACATTCCTCCACCATTATGGCAACTTATGCAATACTACAACTAATCTTACACACTCAAAAGCTTAAATAAAGGTATAATGGCCCATGGTCAGAACACTTACATAGGAAGAAGGATGATGTTAAGCTTATCAACCCTGAGTGCCCAGGTGAAAGTGAGACCCGTCCCCGTCAGCTCCCTACCTGACCCTCAAACACCCATGACTCACCGAGGGACAGCAGGTTCTTCCTCTGGGCGTTGCGAGCGTCCCAGGCACAGAGGGAGGTGGTGGCCTCGTCCGGGAACATGACAAAGTCTTCGGTGTGGTTGAACATGGCGTGTGCGCTGTGCTCCTGCCGGCCTGAGGAACAAGGGGTAAGAAAAAATGGCTTCTTGCATGCAAAACTTTATCTTATCTTAAAATCAATCCCACAAAGTTATATGTTTAGTTGGGCAATACATTTACCATTCTAGAAAAGAATGCATGTGAAAGTCAATCCCCTAAACTTGAGCCTAAGATGGTTATTCAATATTTATGTGGATGGTGTTATTAGAGAAATGGAGGGCAAAGTTGGAGAAGTTGGAGTAAGAATGTTTGATGAGGGAAGGAAGTGGGTGCTGAATTTGATACTGTTTGCTGATGACACGGTGCTCATTGCAGACAATTAAAGTGACCTACAAAATTTAGTCAGTGTTTTTGATAGTGTCTGTAACAGGAGAAAGCTGAAAGTAAATGTCAACAAAAGTAAAGTGATGGTTTGTGAGCGAAGTAGAAGTGAGGTTGTAGATTTTGTATGCCCATAGAGTGGGAATTGAATGTGAAAAAGAATGCAAAATAATTTTGAATGGTGAAGAAATGGAGGAGATCAATGAGTTTAAGTACCTTGGATCAGTTATGTGTAAGCATGGTGGTACAGAGGGAGAGAAAAGAGAAAGGGCATTGCAAGGAAGAAGGGTGATAGGGTCTTCGGGACGAATCATGAATGGCAGAAGTGTGAGCATGTAGGTAAAGAGGGATTTGAGAAATACAATAATAGTACCAACCCTCACATATGCAAGTGAAACGTGGGCCTGGAATGAAAGTCTGAGGTCTAGAGTGCAGGCAGTGGAAATGAGTCATTTGAGGAGTGCTTGTGGTGTGAGTAGAATGGATGGAATGAGTAATGAAAGTGTGTACAAGTCTTTTGGAATGTGTCACAGGAGTGAAGGGAAGAAGTGTGGAGTGGTGGAAGAAGTGAAGCGACAGACTTTTAAGTGGTTTGGCCACATGGAGCGAATGGAGGAGAGTAAGATGACCAGAAGGGTGTATGTGAGTGAGATAGAGGGAGGGAATGCTAGAGGATGACCTCCAGTGAAATGGAGGGATAGGGTGCAAGAGTATGTTAGGGAGAGGAGGGAAAGATCTTTGAGAAACTTTGAGCAGGCAAGGAGGGAGTGTCTGGATAGAGAAAGTTGGAAGCTCTTCTGCCGTGGCCATCCCCTGGTGGGAGCTCCTAGAAGCAGGTGTCGATGAAATGATGATGATGAAGAATTGGACTTTTATTATGTGGTATGCAAACTGTGTTGAACAAGGTGTTGCTGCATCAAAAAAATGATTGACTATGGCATGGGCTGTGCTCCAGGTGGGGTGCTAACTGGGGGACCACCAAGTTGGTGGTCCCCCGAGGAGCAAAATATCTGGTGGAGGCAAACAGAGGGTTTACTGAAGGTTGGCCTGGACTAGATAAGCAGGTGGTTGGTGGTCCACACTCACCCACTGAGCTGGCATCAGTGTAGGCAATGAGGCATCGGCCTGTTGACAGCTCCCACAACTTGACAATGCTGTCCAGACCCGACGACAGGATGTACTGGGAAAAAGGGATGACTATCAGTATTTTTCTTATTAATTTTTCATTATTCATGGCATTTCTACAAATAGGCAGTGAAACCAAGGGCTTGACAAAGAAACTAATCTGCAAAATGTCATTCCCACAAAGACAAGTCCAGCCCCCTCACCAAAAGAAATGATTTAAACATGAGGTATCTTGATCATTCATTCATGAAAGCCTTGAAGTCACTGGAAGAAAACTGAACCACTGAAAACTTTAAAACAACGGTAAACTTGATCACTATGAAGTCCAGCCCCAAGGATAATAAGTATCGTTAGGGTGACAGTAGGCATCAGTGTGTCTATGCCCATTACCAGGGAGCTGAAAGGTTTCTAAGGAAATAGTAGAAAGATTACCGCAGCACTTCAGCCAAATGGGAAGAACATCAAAGACTCACAATGCACTTGCCTCAGAGTCAACAGTTACTGTCAAAATCATCAGTCTACCTTACTCCAAACTCTTAACATGGCAGCAGCCCCTCTATGCAATGCAGGGCTTCTCTTCTCCCTCACCAGTTCGTCTCCCACTCCCGTCTTTGCCTTCCTCAGCCTCCATTCCCCTTCTGCAGCATGCGACTTGGCAAGCAAGAAGAGGCTACTGAGCCATAAGTTCAAAGTAGGGTGTCCACAACTCAACAAACTAAACCAAATGCTGAGTCACTAGGAGGCTGATATATTACCTCCACAGTCCTGTATCATCATCATCATCTGTTTAATGTCAGGTTTTTCCATAATCTCTCATGAAGTTAGACGGTCAACATACACTTCCAACTATTACTATCCATTGCCTCAGCCTCTCCAGTGCCTAATGCTGCCAAATGTTCTTAAAAGCAGCAGTTTCGTATGTGTTATTATACTTCACTTAGTCCACCCCCTTTGCTTATGAGACAGATCCCCTTCTAAAAAGTCGGCTCCATTAACACTTGCTGTAATTCCTCTGGACTTGGCATTTCCTAGGCATAATAATAACTACTCCATCCCTGGCCAAGAGATAAGTCACAGCATTAACCAGAGCAGGAGGGAGACAAGTGGTGGAGACTGTTGGGAAAGGCAGTGGATTAGTAATGACTGACGGAGATGATGAAGTGTTGACATACCTTACATGTCTTACTAGGGGTTGAATTTATGCCTCAGCTGAACCTACTAGCTTTGACGGGATTGACTTTTTATATATATATATACTGGTTGGTATTATAAGACATTTTCACTTTTCACACCAACTATTTCTAAAGGTCAAAGAGGGGATCAATCGAGATCTAATGAGTGTTTCTTTAGGTTCAAAAGAAGAAGGGTCACACAACCACCAGGGTCATAAATCTACTTCTGGAAATGCCCAAAACTCCTATGAAAGCCTTGTCAAATATGTGAACTTTGGCGACGAAATGTTTAGTAATATGGCCCAGTATATGAAGTGGTGTGTTTGAAATGACTACTCAAACTCAGCACACTACCTTTAAAGAGGCGTCCACACTCCCCGTGGCCACTAAACTCCCGTCCATGGAGAAGGCTGCGGCACGACACTTGTCCTTGTGGGAGGTGACATGGGCGGTCTCATACATGGCTGGCTCGGGGGCGCTGGTCTGGGGTTCCGTTTCGTACTCCAAGTGAGATGGAAAAAAAAGAAAAGAGGGAAGAAAATATAAAATCAATCAACTACACAATTCAGGAACAAAATATATGTAAGAAAATGTCTTTCACCAGCTCAAGGAAATGGGCAGTGGCCTTAATACACTCTCAGGCCCTTGCTCAATGCCATGGACAGGGGGCAGCGGGAAGCTCAGAGGCCAGGTGATGCTGATAACAGATGTGCAGACTGAGTTTGTATTTTTTGGATCACTGTTTCAGGGTGTCAGTCCTACAATGTCAAAGGATTGGCCTCGACTGTATTGTACCTAGTATGATGTTTAGATACCATTATAGTGCACAGACTTATTTATTAGAGCTAATCTAATCTATGTTCAATTAGTATAAGTGCTTGCATAATGGAGTAGTTTAGAGTGATGTATCATACATAAGCATAAGCCTCAATAAAATGTATCCTTTCAAACATTTATTTTACATGAAGAAACTCAAATACACATTCTCTCTCTCTCTCTCTCTCTCTCTCTCTCTCTCTGCTGTGTTATCTTGCAGTATTTGGCTCCCTAATGCATCAGTGCTAGACTTGATAATCACAAGCCACTATACCATGTTCGTGCTGCAGTCCAATGGTGATTATGTTCATGAGCCGGTCTGAAGGGGAGACGGCCGTGGCTTCTTGGTCCACAATGACGGCCAGCTCCTGTGCGAAGTTCTGGTGGCCATCGTAGAACAGCTGGCTGAGGCAAACAGGGGATGTAAATATAATAATATCAATACTGCCTTTGGCACTAAAAAAAATATATTCTGAAAACAGAGACTGAGGAAATGCATTTGCCACCAGAAGAAACTAAAGACAAAAAACTTGTGAAAAGACTAAGAGAAAAGAATAAAAGCAAGCATAATCAGCTTCCCGTTCATCCTCGTTTCTCTTGGAGCAGGGAGTTTGTTTTGCATCTCTGCGGTGAATTTGAACTCCAGTTTGTGTGTTTTGTGAGGGTGAGGCAAGTAGTTAGTGGTAGCTGTGGTGACCAGGCCACAGACAAGCAAAAAGTATCCCAAACTGTCTCCAAGGTGGCTCAGGAGTGGCCTGAAGACCCTTGGGCAGTATTACTAAACATTTTGTTGTCCAAATTCACCTATTTGACAAGGCTTATGTAGGAGTTTTGGGAATTTCCCACAGTAGCTTTATGACCCTGGTGGCAGTTTGACCCTTCTTCTGTACCATGAACCTAAAGAAACACTCATTAGAACCCGACTGACCCAATCTTTGACCTTTAGAAATAGCTGATGTGGTCACATGCCAGAGAGAGACAGGAGGGGAAGGAATTATAGAAGGGAACAGACCCCAGGAGACGGGACACAACATCTGTGGTCATATGCCGGAGAGAGACAGAAGGGGAAGGAATTATAGAAGAAGGGAACAGACCCCAGGAGACGGGACACAACATCTGTGGTCATATGCCGGAGAGACAGAAGGGGAAGGAATTATAGGAGAAGGAACAGACCCCAGGAGACGGACACAACATCTGTGGTCATATGCCGGAGAGAGACAGAAGGGGAAGGAATTATAGAAGAAGGGAACAGACCCCAGGAGACGGGACACAACATCTGTGGTCATATGCCGGAGAGAGACAGAAGGGGAAGGAATTATAGAAGAAGGGAACAGACCCCAGGAGACGGGACACAACATCTGTGGTCATATGCCGGAGAGAGACAGAAGGGGAAGGAATTATAGGAGAAGGGAACAGACCCCAGGAGACGGGACACAACATCTGTGGTCATATGCCGGAGAGAGACAGAAGGGGAAGGAATTATAGAAGGGAACAGACCCCAGGAGACGGGACACAACATTTGTGGTCATATGCCAGAGAGAGACAGATGGGGAAGGAATTATAAGAGAAGGGAACAGACCCCAGGAGACGGGACACAACATCTGTGGTCATATGCCGGAGAGAGACAGGAGGGGAAGGAATTATAGAAGAAGGGAACAGACCCCAGGAGACGGGACACAACATCTGTGGTCATATGCCGGAGAGGGACAGAAGGGGAAGGAATTATAGGAGAAGGGAACAGACCCCAGGAGACGGGACACAACATCTGTGGTCATATGCCGGAGAGAGACAGAAGGGGAAGGAATTATAGAAGAAGGGAACAGACCCCAGGAGACGGGACACAACATTTGTGGTCATATGCCAGAGAGAGACAGATGGGGAAGGAACTATAGGAGAAGGGAACAGACCCCAGGAGACGGGACACAACATCTGTGGTCATATGCCGGAGAGGGACAGGAGGGGAAGGAATCATAGGAGAAGGGAACAGACCCCAGGAGACGGGACACAACATCTGTGGTCATATGCCGGAGAGAGACAGAAGGGGAAGGAACTATAGGAGAAGGGAACAGACCCCAGGAGACGGGACACAACATCTGTGGTCATATGCCGGAGAGAGACAGAAGGGGGAGGAATTATAGGAGAAGGGAACAGACCCCAGGAGACGGGACGCAACATCTGTGGTCATATGCCGGAGAGAGACAGAAGGGAAAGGAATTATAGGAGAATGGAACAGACCCCAGGAGACGGGACACAACATCTGTGGTCATATGCCGGAGAGAGACAGAAGGGGAAGGAATTATAGGAGAAGGGAACAGACCCCAGGAGACGGGACACAACCCCCGATTAATACCTGGTACCCATTCACTGCTGGGTGGCAAGGGGCGTAGGGTATCGGAAAAGCCACCCAGATTTTTCCGCTCCAGGAATCGAACCCGGGCTCTCTCAGGAGGAGGAGTAGGAGGAAGGAAGGGAGAGGAGGAGGATGAGGAAGAGAGATAAGGAAGAGGAGGAAGGGAGAGAGATTAAACAGAAAAGAAGGAAGAAAAAATGAAAGGCATACAATTTAGAAGCACAAGCAAGCTATGGCCATATTACAAGCTCTCTTGCTTAATAAATATTGCTGGAAATGACCTCAAGGGAATGGGCAAGGAAGGGAGGTTGAAGATACCCTAAACTTAACAAAACCTGACAAAAAACAAACAGTTACTATATGGATTGACTCAGAAAATTCATATATGCTTCCTTACTAGTGAGACTTTCAATACAACTAAGTGAGGTCATTCTTTGTTGATTCATACTGTAAAGTGCTGGCTATCATGTCCTTGAAGATACCGTAAACTTAACCTAACATAACCTATCAAAACCGCAAACAGTTACTATAGGCCTTGACTCAGAAAATTCATATATGCTACCTTACTAACGAGACTTTCTATACAACTAAGTGAGGTCATTCTTTGTTGATTCATACTGTAAAGTGCTGGCTATCATGTGTTTGAAGATACCCTAAACTTAACCTAACATAACGTATCAAAACCCCAAACAGTTACTATAGGTCTTGACTCAGAAAATTCATATATGCTTCCTTACTAACGAGACTTTCTATACAACTAAGTGAGGTCATTCTTTGTTGATTTATACTGTAAAGTGCTGGCTATCATGTGTTTGAAGACACCCTAAACTTAACCTAACATAACCTATCAAAACCGCAAACAGTTACTATAGGTCTTGACTCAGAAAATTCATATATGCTTCCTTACTAATGAGACTTTCTATACAACTAAGTGAGGTCATTCTTTGTTGATTTATACTGTAAAGTGCTGGCTATCATGTGTTTGAAGATACCCTAAACTTAACCTAACATAACCTATCAAAACCACTAACAGTTACTATAGGTCTTGTCTCAGAAAATTCATATATGCTTCCTTACTAATGAGACTTTCAATACAACTAAGTGAGGTCATTCTTTGTTGATTTATACTGTAAAGTGCTGGCTATCATGTGTTTGAAGATACCCTAAACTTAACCTAACATAACCTATCAAAACCCGAAACAGTTATTATATGGATTGACTCAGAAAATTCATATATGCTTCCTTACTAATGAGACTTTCTATACAACTAAGTGAGGTCATTCTTTGTTGATATATACTGTAAAGTACTGACTATCATGTGTTTGAAGATACCCTAAACTTAACCTAACATAACCTATCAAAACCCCAAACAATTACTATAGGTCTTGTCTCAGAAAATTCATAAATGCTTCCTTACTAATGAGACTTTCAATACAACTAAGTGAGGTCTTTCTTTGTTGATATATACTGTAAAGTGCTGGCTATCGTGTGTTTGAAGATACCCTAAACTTAACCTAACATAACCTATCAAAACCCCACACAGTTACTATAGGTCTTGACTCAGAAAATTCATATATGCTTCCTTACTAATGAGACTTTCTATAGAACTAAGTGAGGTCATTCTTTGTTGATATATACTGTAAAGTGCTGGCTATCATGTGTTTGAAGATACCCTAAACTTAACCTAACATAACCTATCAAAACCCCAAACAGTTACTATATATGGATTAACTCAGAAAATTCATATATGCTTCCTTACTAATGAGACTTTCAATACAACTATGTGAGGTCATTCTTTGTTGATATATACTGTAAAATGCTGGCTATCATCTGTTTGAAGATACCCTAAACTTAACCTAACATAACCTATCAAAACCCAAAAGTTACTATATATGGATTGACTCAGAAAATTCATAAATGCTTCCTTACTAATGAGACTTTCTATACAACTAAGTGAGGTCATTCTTTGATGATTTATACTGTAAAGTGCTGGCTGTCATGTGTTTGAAGATACCCTAAACTTAACCTAACATAACCTATCAAAACCCCAAACAGTTACTATATGGATTGATTCAGAAAATTCATATATGCTTCCTTACTAGTGAGACTTTCTATAGAACTAAGTGAGGTCATTCTTTGTTGATATATACTGTAAAATGCTGGCTATCATGTGTTTGAAGACACCCTAAACTTAACCTAACATAACCTATCAAAACCCCAAACAGTTACTATAGGTCTTGACTCAGAAAATTCATATATGATTCCTTACTAATGAGACTTTCTATACAACTATGTGAGGTCATTCATTGTTGATTTATACTGTAAAGTGCTGGCTATCATGTGTTTGAAGATACCCTAAACTTAACCTAACATAACCTATCAAAACCACTAACAGTTACTATAGGTCTTGTCTCAGAAAATTCATATATGCTTCCTTACTAATGAGACTTTCAATACAACTAAGTGAGGTCATTCTTTGTTGATTCATACTGTAAAGTGCTGGCTATCATGTGTTTGAAGATACCCTAAACTTAACCTAACATAACCTATCAAAACCCGAAACAGTTATTATATGGATTGACTCAGAAAATTCATATATGCTTCCTTACTAATGAGACTTTCTATACAACTAAGTGAGGTCATTCTTTGTTGATATATACTGTAAAGTGCTGGCTATCATGTGTTTGAAGATACCCTAAACTTAACCTAACATAACCTATCAAAACCCCAAACAGTTACTACAGGTCTTGACTCAGAAAATTCATATATGATTCCTTACTAATGAGACTTTCTATACAACTATGTGAGGTCATTCATTGTTGATTTATACTGTAAAGTGCTGGCTATCATGTGTTTGAAGATACCCTAAACTTAACCTAACATAACCTATCAAAACAAAAAACAGTTACTATAGGTCTTGTCTCAGAAAATTCATATATGCTTCCTTACTAATGAGACTTTCAATACAACTAAGTGAGGTCATTCTTTGTTGATTCATACTGTAAAGTGCTGGCTATCATGTGTTTGAAGATACCCTAAACTTAACCTAACATAACCTATCAAAACCCCAAACAGTTACTATAGGTCTTGACTCAGAAAATTCATATATGCTTCCTTACTAATGAGACTTTCTACACAACTAAGTGAGGTCATTCTCTGTTGATTTATACTGTAAAGTGCTGGCTATCATGTGTTTGAAGATACCCTAAACTTAACCTAACATAACCTATCAAAACCCCAAACAGTTACTATATGGATTAACTCAGAAAATTCATATATGCTTCCTTACTAATGAGACTTTCTATACAACTAAGTGAGGTCATTCTTTGTTGATTTATACTGTAAAGTGCTGGCTATCATGTGTTTGAAGATACCCTAAACTTAACCTAACATAACCTATCAAAACCCCAAACAGTTACTATAGGTCTTGACTCAGAAAATTCATATATGCTTCCTTACTAATGAGACTTTCTATACAACTAAGTGAGGTCATTCTTTGTTGATTTATACTGTAAAGTGCTGGCTATCATGTGTTTGAAGATACCCTAAACTTAACCTAACATAACCTATCAAAACCCCAAACAGTTACTATAGGTCTTGACTCAGAAAATTCATATATGCTTCCTTACTAATGAGACTTTCAATACAACTAAGTGAGGTCATTCTTTGTTGATTTATACTGTAAAGTGCTGGCTATCATGTGTTTGAAGATACCCTAAACTTAACCTAACATAACCTATCAAAACCCCAAACAGTTACTATAGGTCTTGACTCAGAAAATTCATATATGCTTCCTTAGTAATGAGACTTTCTATACAACTAAGTGAGGTCATTCTTTGTTGATTTATACTGTAAAGTGCTGGCTATCATGTGTTTGAAGATACCCTAAACTTAACCTAACCTAACCTATCAAAACCCCCTATTACTAAACCAAAGCTTGCCTATATCTCTCCTAAATCTATACTTTTTTTTTTATTTAAATCCATTACTGCGAGTTCTATCCTGCTGTTGGCTAATTCTCAGTACTTTACTTATATCGCCTTTGTTGTAACCCTTGACCCATTTGAATACTTCTATCAGATCTCCCCGCAAGAAGAGTTCCATGATAACACAGTTGCCTCCATAATACTTTTTTAAATGCAGAAGAAACACTTTAAATTTAAATGACAAGAAGATTTATAGGAGACACAGTGCGGTGTGATGGCTGTGAAACTGACAAGGAAAATCTTCATCACTTTTTACTGTATTGTGAAAACCTAAAAGAAATAACACAGAAATATAAGACATCTGATCACCCTTAGAAAGAAAATTGGCTGGGATAACTCCTCTTCAGTGACACCATTGGTAAAAACTTATTGAAAAAAGCTCTGAGTGAACTTTGGAAAACAAGGATAAAGAATAGAAAACAAAAAAAGCAGGGGGGCCGTTGCAAAGGCTGACCCCAGGAACATCAACAGGGGGAGATGAAGAGAAAGAGAAACGGATTCATTCTTCCCCTTTTCACTGTCTTCTACTTAACTACAGTCCACTTTAGCCACTTGGAAGGGTGAATTGATCTTCTAGCTAACTTTTCGAAGGCACAGTAGGCGTATAGAGGCTCTAGAATAGGAGAAAATAGGGAATATACAAGAACATTTTTTGAGGGCCATTACTCAGACCACCTCACTCAAAATGGCGTCTTCTTATATATAGACTTTTACGGTGTTTTACGTAGTTACAGTCCACTTTAGCCACTTGGAAGGGTGAATTAATCTTCTAGCTAACTTTTCGTAGGCCCAGTAGGCGTCTAGAGACCCTAGAATAGGAGAAAATAGGGAATATACAAGAACATTTTTTGACAGCCATTACTCAGACTACCTCAAACTCAAAATGGCTCCTTCTTATATATCCATTTTTACGGTGTTTGACGTAGTTACAGTCCACTTGAGCCACTTGGAAGGGTGGATTAGTCTTCTAGCTAACTTTTCGTAGGCCCAGTAGGCGTCTAGAGGCCCTAGAATAGGAGAAAATAGGGAATATACAAGAACATTTTTTTGAGCCATTACTCAGACCACTTCAAACTCAAAATGGCTCCTTTTTATATATCAATTTTGACGGTGTTTGACGCAACTACATTCCACTTGAGCCACTTGGAAGGGTGAATTAATCTTCTAGCTAACTTTTCGTAGGCACAGTAGGCGTCTAGATTCCTTAGAATAGGAGAAAATAAGAAAAATACGAGAGCAATTTTTTCCTACCTCGACCAGTGCCCCGCCATGTTGTCTGTGGACAGTTACCTAAACGCCTATTTCTCACCCCTTTTTTTTTCAGACGTCTTCAAACGCCTAATAAACGTTCAAACATTACAAAGAAAATAATTAGAGACGAAAAATAGTCATTAGAAGCCTCTAGACGTGTTAATTATTAGGTAAACGTACATAGAGTTAGGCCTTGGGGTCGTATGCCAGCTAGGGAATTACATTATTTAGCCCCATAATTATTTTTTTAGACCTATTGTAAGGCCTGTATGGGGGTAATTATATATGGGGATAGTTATTGAACCTTCTGTGAGG
>NW_026112068.1:220000-235123 GCF_024679095.1 Eriocheir sinensis
GAGAGAGAGAGAGAGAGAGAGAGGGGCAAGGTGTAGGTAACAGATTCTCGTGTCATATGGAATGCCTCCTATATCTCTTGTGTTCTGCCTCCCCCCACACCCAGGAGCTGCCGTGACGAAAGCCTGACTCATGGGGGAGCGCGCCTGTGTCTTGTCCCACACACCCGGGAGCGGAGGCCTGACACATTGGGCGACCGCACTGATAACAACCTCAAAACTGGAGACTGGGATGCCGGGCCAGGAGTGGGAGACATCACGAAGAGTCACACAAAGATAGGTCAATTTAGGTCAAGAAATGCTGTATAAAGGACATAAGGAGTGTGTCATTTTAATAGCGGCGATGATATTGTGCTTGGTTCAGTGTGTTAGTGAGGATGGATTATCGTTGGTAGAGCGGGGCACCACCTCCGTGTAATATATCAAGTTATTTATATTAGAGCAACACTTACAATTTAACTCATCCGTTTCCCTTGAAGCAATAGTTCTAACACCTTTAATTTAATGATTGAATGTTTCCTTCCTTCCTTTTTTCATTTCCTTGTTTTCTCTTTGACCCATTTTCTCTGATTCCTCGTTTTTCTTCAGTTTTCTCTCTCCTCCTCTTCCTCCTCCTCTGTCTTCATCCCTTCCTTCCTTTTAATAAGTCCAAGTTGTCTTTTGCGTGACGTTCTTTCTGGTGGTCAAATCTTGCATCTCATTTACTTTCGTTCATTCTCTCTCCTCCTCCTCTCTGTCTTTCTTCATCCTTTCCTTTCTTTTAATAAGTCCAAGTTATCTTTTGCTTAATTAACGTTTATAATTCTTTCTGGTGGTCAAACCTTGCATCTCATTTCCCTTCGTTCATTCTCTCTCCTCCTCCTCCTCCTCTCTGTCTTTCTTCATCCCTTCCTTTCTTTTAATAAGTCCAAGTTATCTTTTGCTTAATTAACGTTTATAATTCTTTCTGGTGGTCAAATCTTGCATCTCATTTCCTTTCGTTCATTCTCTCTCCTCCTCCTCCTCCTCTCTCTTTCTTCATCCCTTCCTTTCTTTTAATAAGTCCAAGTTATCTTTTGCTTAATTAACGTTTATAATTCTTTCTGGTGGTCAAATCTTGCATCTCATTTCCTTTCGTTCGATCATTCTCTCTCCTCCTCCTCCTCTCTGTCTTTCTTTATCCTTTCCTTTCTTTTAATAAGTCCAAGTTATCTTTTGCTTAATTAACGTTTATAATTCTTTCTGGTGGTCAAATCTTGCATCCCATTTCCATTCGTTCATTCTCTCTCCTCCTCCTCCTCCTCCTCCTCTCTGTATCTTCATCCCTTCCTTCCTTTTAATAAGTCCAAGTTATCTTTTGCTTAATTAACGTTTATAATTCTTTCTGGTGGTCAAATCTTGCATCTCATTTTCCTATCGTCCATTCTCTCTCCTCCTCCTCCTCCTCTCTGTCTTTCTTCATCCCTTCCTTTCTTTTAATAAGTCCAAGTTATCTTTTGCTTAATTAACGTTTATAATTCTTTCTGGTGGTCAAATCTTGCATCTCATTTCCTTTCGTTCGATCATTCTCTCTCCTCCTCCTCCTCCTCTCTGTCTTTCTTCATCCTTTCCTTTCTTTTAATAAGTCCAAGTTATCTTTTGCTTAATTAACGTTTATAATTCTTTCTGGTGGTCAAATCTTGCATCTCATTTCCTTTCGTTCATTCTCTCTCCTCCTCCTCCTCCTCCTCTCTGTCTTTCTTCATCCCTTCCTTTCTTTTAATAAGTCCAAGTTATCTTTTGCTTAATTAACGTTTATAATTCTTTCTGGTGGTCAAATCTTGCATCTCATTTCCCTTCGTTCATTCTCTCTCCTCCTCCTCCTCCTCTCTGTCTTTTTTCATCCCTTCCTTTCTTTTAATAAGTCCAAGTTATCTTTTGCGTGACGTTCTTTCTAATGGTCAAATCTTGCATCTCATTTCCTTTCGTTCATTCTCTCTGCTCCTCCTCCTCCTCCTCCTCCTCCTCCTCCTCCTCCTCTGTCTATCTTCATTCCATCCTTCCTTTTAATAAGTCCAAGTTATCTTTTGGTTAATTAACGTTTATAATTCTTTCTGGTGGTCAAATCTTGCATCTCATTTTCCTATCGTCCATTCTCTCTCCTCCTCCTCCTCCTCCTCCTCCTCTCTGTCTTTCTTCATCCCTTCCTTTCTTTTAATAAGTCCAAGTTATCTTTTGCTTAATTAACGTTTATAATTCTTTCTGGTGGTCAAATCTTGCATCTCATTTCCTTTCGTTCATTCTCTCTCCTCCTCCTCCTCCTCTCTGTCTTTCTTCATCCCTTCCTTTCTTTTAATAAATCCAAGTTATCTTTTGCTTAATTAACGTTTATAATTCTTTCTGGTGGTCAAATCTTGCATCTCATTTCCTTTCGTTCGATCATTCTCTCTCCTCCTCCTCCTCCTCCTCCTCTCTGTCTTTCTTTATCCTTTCCTTTCTTTTAATAAGTCCAAGTTATCTTTTGGTTAATTAACGTTTATAATTCTTTCTGGTGGTCAAATCTTGCATCTCATTTCCTTTCGTTCATTCTCTCTCCTCCTCCTCCTCCTCCTCCTCCTCCTCTCTGTCTTTCTTCATCCCTTCCTTTCTTTTAATAAGTCCAAGTTATCTTTTGCTTAATTAACGTTTATAATTCTTTCTGGTGGTCAAATCTTGCATCCCATTTCCATTCGTTCATTCTCTCTCCTCCTCCTCCTCCTCCTCTCTATATATATATCTTCATCCCTTCCTTCCTTTTAATTAATGTCTAAGTTATCCTTTGAGTGACGTTCTTTCTGGCGGTCAAATCTTGCATCCAATTTCCTATCGTCCATTCTCTCTCTTCCTCCTCCTCTGTCTATCTTCATCCCTTCCTTCCTTTTAATTAATGTCTAAGTTATCTTTTGCTCAAGGTTCTTTCCAGTGTGTTTGTGGTGTCCGGCTCTGCTTGCTAGTTTGTTTTGTCACTGTATAATTGTCAATCCTAGTTTTTGTCATTGTATAATTGTCAATCCTAGTTTTTGTCACTGTATAATTGTCAGTCCTAGTTTGCTTTGTCACTGTATAATGGTCGGTCCCAGCCAGGCGCCTCTTCCATGTAAAGATATCGGCAGCTTCAAGCCTTGCCGATATCTCAATCCGTACGTGAATGTAAATTAACCGAAATCCTTGTTACTAAGCCGTGCACGGTGCTCTCACATAATGCTTCTTTAAATTTTCAGTCTCACTTAATTTCCGGGGTTAGTAATATATTTTGCCATAAGTTAACTCCCCGTGATGGCCAGTTTCATGTACTATATATAAGTAATTTGCCTTTTGCATGGCTATAATTCTGCATCTGTGTCTAAGGCCCAGTTTCACAGTTCCTCATGATGGGTTAGTAAGCTCCGAAACCAATACCAGAGCCTTCGAAATTTCCTTGTACGGTGTCTGGAGTTTATATTCAAGTTCACAAATTTGACGAGACTATACAGGAAAGGTCTTGTGTGTTTATGCTACGAAGGAAAGGGAGGAGAAGGGAGATGAGATTGGGAGATGAGTGAGCCGAGATCCTGTTTATATTCAAGTTCACAAATTTGACGAGACTATACAGGAAAGGTCTTATATTGTCATGATACGAAGGAAAGGGAGGAGAAGGGAGATGAGATTGGGAGACGAGTGAGCCGAGATCCTGTTTATATTCAAGTTCACAAATTTGACAAGACTATACAGGAAAGGTCTTATATTGTCATGATACGAAGGAAAGGGAAGAGAAGGGAGATGAGATTGGGAGACGAGTGAGCCGAGATCCTGTTTATATTCAAGTTCACAAATTTGACAAGACTATACAGGAAAAGCTGTGTTTATGATATGAAGGAAAGGGAAGAGAAGGGAGATGAGTAAGCTGAGATCCTGTTTATATTCAAGTCCACAAATTTGACGACACAATACAGGAAAAGCTCTGTGTATTTAGTGTGTCATCGAAGACCGCGCCATTTTGAACAGTATGGGATTCTATAGCTTGGTTCGGGAGTGTTACAAAGATTGTGATGGACTGTGGAAGCGGCCCTTAATGTTCCCTTTTCTAATATGCCTCTCTGTTTTTGCAGGATGCCGCGGACGGACCATGCAGAGGACTCATCGCGACGACACCAACGGTTTGGTTAAGTGGGTTCTCTTGTGTGTGCGTCTGTGTGTGAATGGCAGGCCTGTCGTATGATTGTGTGTGTGTGTGCGTTGGCGTTATGCCTTCGCACTATTATTTTGTTAGGATGTATTTTTTTGTGTGTGAACTTTTTGCACGTAATCTTTTTTTATACCCATAGCTAGCGTTTGTTTGTGTGGCAGTGTTCCGGGAGATGGACGCCGGGGGACATGGGCTTGGGGAGGCGCACATGACCTCCTCTGTCCGTGACCTCTTCAGCTGGGGAGACCGGTAAGCATTTCCACCAAGTTTAGTAGAAAACACTCACTTGTCATGCATGGTGGGTTGCGGTATGCCACAACCGCCTACAATTAGCTTGAATCAGGGGATTTATGGCGAGCCCTTTTTAGGGTCCACCATACCACGGCCATGACTCGTGAAAGCCCAGAAAAGGGTCTGCCGATGTTCTTGGGTTAATTCGCTCCTTCAGAAACAAAAGTTATGAGCGGCTGAAAGGGAGGTCAGTTTCGGGAGGAGAGGCGTCTCGATACGTCATTCCTCGTGAGAGAATTCAAGTCGAAGGCAGGAGGAGATATAGACACAGGAAGGGTGCCCCAGAGTTTACCAGTGTAAGGGATGAAAGAATGAAGATGTTGGTTAACTCTTGCATAATGGGTTTGGACAGTATAGGGATGAAAGAGTGGAGATGCTGGTTGACTCTTGCATAATGGGTTTGGACAGCACAGGGATGAAAGAATGAAGATGTTGGTTAACTCTTGCATAATGGGTTTGGACAGTATAGGGATGAAAGAGTAGAGATGCTGGTTGACTCTTGCATAATGGGTTTGGACAGTACAGGGATGAAAGAATGAAGATGTTGGTTAACTCTTGCATAATGGGTTTGGACAGTATAGGGATGAAAGAGTGAAGATGCTGGTTGACTCTTGCATAATGGGTTTGGACAGTATAGGGATGAAAGAGTGGAGATGCTGGTTGACTCTTGCATAATGGGTTTGGACAGCACAGGGATGAAAGAATGAAGATGCTGGTTAACTCTTGCATAATGGGTTTGGACAGTATAGGGATGAAAGAGTGGAGATGCTGGTTAACTCTTGCATAATGGGTTTGGACAGTATAGGGATGAAAGAATGAAGATGCTGGTTAACTCTTGCATAATGGGTTTGGACAGCACAGGGATGAAAGAATGAAGATGCTGGTTAACTCTTGCATAATGGGTTTGGACAGTATAGGGATGAAAGAGTGGAGATGCTGGTTGACTCTTGCATAATGGGTTTGGACAGCACAGGTATGAAAGCATGAAGATGCTGGTTTACTCTTGCATAATGGGTTTGGACAGTATAGGGATGAAAGAGTGAAGATTCTGGTTGACTCTTGCATTATGGGTTTGGTCAGTATAGTGTTGATAGAGTTGAGATGCTGGTTGACTCTTGCATAATGGGTTTGGACAGCACAGGGATGAAAGAATGAAGATGCTGGTTAACTCTTGCATAATGGGTTTGGACAGTATAGGGATGAAAGAGTGGAGATGCTGGTTGACTCTTGCATAATGGGTTTGGACAGCACAGGGATGAAAGAATGAAGATGCTGGTTAACTCTTGCATAAGGGGTTTGGACAGTATAGGGATGAAAGAGTGAAGATGCTGGTTAACTCTTGCATAATGGGTTTGGACAGTATAGGGATGAAAGAGTGGAGATGCTGGTTGACTCTTGCATAATGGGTTTGGACAGCACAGGGATGAAAGAATGAAGATGCTGGTTAACTCTTGCATAATGGGTTTGGACAGTATAGGGATGAAAGAGTGGAGATGCTGGTTGACTCTTGCATAATGGGTTTGGACAGCACAGGGATGAAAGAATGAAGATGCTGGTTAACTCTTGCATAAGGGGTTTGGACAGTATAGGGATGAAAGAGTGGAGATGCTGGTTAACTCTTGCATAATGGGTTTGGACAGTATAGGGATGAAAGAGTGAAGATGCTGGTTGACTCTTGCATAATGGGTTTGGACAGCAGGGATGAAAGAGTGAAGATGCTGGTTAACTCTTGCATAATGGGTTTGGACAGTATAGGGATGAAAGAGTGGAGATGCTGGTTGACTCTTGCATAATGGGTTTGGACAGCACAGGGATGAAAGAATGAAGATGCTGGTTAACTCTTGCATAATGGGTTTGGACAGTATAGGGATGAAAGAGTGGAGATGCTGGTTAACTCTTGCATAATGGGTTTGGACAGGATAGGGATGAAAGAATGAAGATGCTGGTTAACTCTTGCATAATGGGTTTGGACAGTATAGGGATGAAAGAATGAAGATGCTGGTTAACTCTTGCATAATGGGTTTGGACAGTATAGGGATGAAAGAGTGGAGATGCTGGTTGACTCTTGCATAATGGGTTTGGACAGCACAGGGATGAAAGAATGAAGATGCTGGTTAACTCTTGCATAATGGGTTTGGACAGTATAGGGATGAAAGAGTGGAGATGCTGGTTAACTCTTGCATAATGGGTTTGGACAGTATAGGGATGAAAGAGTGGAGATGCTGGTTGACTCTTGCATAATGGGTTTGGACAGCACAGGGATGAAAGAATGAAGATGCTGGTTAACTCTTGCATAATGGGTTTGGACAGTATAGGGATGAAAGAATGAAGATGCTGGTTAACTCTTGCATAATGGGTTTGGACAGTATAGGGATGAAAGAATGAAGATGCTGGTTAACTCTTGCATAATGGGTTTGGACAGTATAGGGATGAAAGAATGAAGATGCTGGTTAACTCTTGCATAAGGGGTTGGACAGTATAGGAATGAAAGAATGAAGATGCTGGTTAACTCTTGCATAAGGGGTTGGACAGTATTGGGTATATGTAAGAGTAGTATTTATATATGTGTGAAAAATTATTTAAATGAGTATATAATGTTAGGAATTGCAAAAATGATTATATATGCATAATAGAGGAGATCAGTGATGATTTGACCATTTTTAGTTTAAGAAAAATTCAATTAAGTATGGAAGAGACAGAGATGGAATTTATACATTCTTAAAAATACTTAAAACTACTTATCCTCCCTAATTTCTATCTTTCCCGTACTTAATTAAATTTTGGCATTACAATTTTGTTGACCTTAACCCGGTAGAGGTGGTAGCAGCAGGGATCATGTTTCTTAATGGTCCCTCCAAGCGAGAAAAATTAAAAAAATCACCCTCACACAAACCATTTCATAATATATATCAAAGCATTTGTGATCAGATTATGCATCATCTATTTTGGGGAGTTTAAATCATGGCACAAATTTGGCCCGTCGCTGCTACACAGTAAAGCCACAAATTTGGCCCATCGCTGCTTCACAGTAAAGCCACAAATTTGGCCCATCGCTGCTTCACAGTAAAGCCACAAATTTGGCCCGTCGCTGCTACACGGTAAAGCCACAAATTATAGCCGGGAGCATTCTGGACCATCTAGAAAAGCATAATTTAATTCATGATTCACAGCATAGGTTCACAAAGGATAGGTCTTGCCTTACCTGTTGTCCTTCTACACTAAAGTAATAGAGGCGGTTGACCGAGATGAAAACTATGACATATTGTATCTAGATTTCAGTAAAGCGTTCGACAAAGTCCCTCATCACCGGCTATTACTAAAATTACAGGCTCACGGCGTAGCTGGTAAAGTTTTGAACTGGATCAGGGCGTGGCTCAGTGGTAGGAAGCAGAGTGCAAATCAATGGTAGGAAATCTGAATGGGGCAGTGTTATGAGTGGAGTCCCTCAGGGGTCGGTGCTGGGTCCTCTGCTTTTTATTATTTACATCAATGACTCGGACACAGGAATTAGTAGTGATGTCAGCAAGTTCACAGATGATACCAAGATCAGTAGTGTAACCCAATCAGACAGGGACGCTACCGTTTTCCAGGATGAGCTTGACAGACTATATGATTGGGCGGGGAAGTGGCAGATGGAATTCAATGTCGGGAGGTGTAGCATTCTGAGTGTAGGCAGGAACAACCCCTCACACAATTACTCCTTAAATGGCACTCCTCTAAGCAGGTCTGGGCTTGAGAGAGACTTAGGAGTCCTAGTGAGCGCTGACCTCCGTCCTAGGGCTCAATGCATTCAGGCCAAAAATTGGGCCAACAGAGTACTTGGTTTCATCTCAAGGAGCGTAAGCAATAGGAGCGCTGAAGTCATCCTCAAACTTTACTTAGCACTAGTTAGACCTCATCTCGATTATGCGGTTCAGTTCTGGTCCCCCTACTATAGAATGGATATCAAGGTGTTAGAATCTGTACAGAGGAGGATGACAAAGATGATTCAGGGGGTGAGAAACTTGCCTTATGAAGACAGGCTGAAGCAGTTAAATCTACACTCGCTAGAAAGGCGAAGGTTGCGAGGAGACTTGATCGAAGTGTATAAATGGATGAAGGGATTTAATAAAGGGGATGTCAATAAGATTTTGATAGTAAAAGAGCCAGGTAGGACGCGTGGCAATGGTTTTAAGTTAGACAAATTCAGATTCAACAAAGACATAGGCAAGAATTGGTTTACTAACAGAGTGGTGGATGAGTGGAACAGGCTTGGGGGCCATGTTGTGGGTGCCAATACCATAGATACATTCAAGAAGAGGTTAGATAAAGCCATGGCCTTGTATAGCCTAACCAGCCTCTTGCAGACTCCTTATGTTCTTAACTCTTGCATAAGGAGTTTGGACACAAACCATTTCATAATATATATCAAAGCATTTGTGATCAGATTATGCATCATCTATTTTGGGGGTTTAAATATCATGGCACAAACTTGGCCCATCGCTGCTACACGGTAAAGCCACAAACTTGGCCCGTCGCTGCTACCGGGTTAATGGAGCAGCCACCTGTGTCTGAGCCAAGATGTCTGGATGTCTCTGCCGCTGCCTCTCCGCATGTCTGAGTCTCCCTGTACTTCCAGTGTGTTGCCCCGCCTGGAGAGACACGTTGATGGAGGTGGCCGTGTGTGTCACCCTTTGCCTGTATCCTCTGGCGCCCAGGTAAACAATGATAATGATTATGATAATACCAATAATAATAATGAATATAATAATACCAATAATAGTAATGAATATAACAATACCAATAATAGTAATGAAATGATAATCAGTCAAATAACGAGATCATTAAATACTGTTGCTCTTGTATAATTTTCATCTTGTGTCTAATTCTCCGTCACTGTCTCCTGGGTTGTGTCTAAGTCGGTCTTGTTCTTTCAGAGGCGCGTAAGTGGAGAGCATCGGCGCAGCGCGGGAGCAGCACGTCAGGGTGTAGGGTGTTTGTTTAGCTGGTGTAGGGTGTTAGGGTGTTAGGGTGTTAGGTGTAACAACGGTTGGCTCTTTCACAGAACGGGTGTGATTCCGTTCTGCGTTTGAGTCTTCCACCTTCAGACGGTCTCCCTCCGAGATGTCTGAAGTTTTTTTTGTCGGTTTTCTCCGTAGGAGGAAGCCGACTCTAGCTACTCTGGCCTCTCTTCCGGGGGTCAGAGCGGTCGGGCTCTGCTTGGCCAGGCGTTGCCTTTCGCGTTGTCTCCGCCGACGTTTTGCCAGACTCTTCCGTAAGGTTGAGCCTGGCTTTTTTATTAGGTGGATCAGGCTGCCTTCTTCCAAGGAGTCTGATGGGAGTGGAGTCTTTTTTTTGGTGTATGTCTGTGGGTACTTAGTGGGTAAGGAGGGTGGGGTAGAATGGTTGGTGGGCTGGAAGTGGGTTGGGGGATGAGCCTCCTGGGATTTGGGTTGTGTCGAGCCTTACCGCCTGGTGTGTTGGGTAACCTTCACGCCAGGGGGGGGGTGCCAAGACTATATCCATCTCCTGGGCAGGGCGATTCCCCTTTCCCATGCCAACTGGCCCTCCTCCGTCTGCCTCCCCAAACCCCCGCTGAGTGCTTGTGTGTGTTATTTTATTTAGGATGTCTTTTTTTCTATGCCTTTTTCCCGTGTGTTTATACCCAATAGCTAGCGTGTGTGTGTGTGTGGCAGTCCGGAGGCGCGTAGCAGGGACATCACTTCACGTCACTACGGTATATCCACGGTATTTGGTTTAGTGTGTGCTGTGTGTGTTTGTGTGTGTGATGGCAGGCCTGCCGTGTGTTTGACCTTTTGCTGTGTGTTGCTGTGTGACTGCTAGGATTTCATTTCTATGTATGTTTTTTTCCCCATAACCCCCTTCCTCCCTAGCTCTTTAGCTGTTGTCCCTGCTGGGTGGATGCTGCCGGGCGACCAACGGCGGTGGCGGTGTGCAACGCGGAGCTGCTGAGGTTTGGGGTAGCACCACGGTGCAGGTTATGTAGGGTGTGAGTTTTTTTTTTGTGTGAGTGTCTTTTTTTTGTGTGGGGTGTTGGCGGGGGACTTAGCTAATCACTGTGTCAGGAAGGCATGGGCGTGACTGTCTGTCCATCAGGCCGACGGGCGGGTGTGCCACCTGGCAGTCAGGCTAGCAGGTGACAGGCAAGCTATCTGGCGGTCAGGCTGTCAGTCGGGCCATCAGATAGGTAGGCAGGCCACCTTGCGGTCAGGTTGTCGGGCGGGCACCCCACCCTCGGTCAGGTAGGCAGGCAGCAGCGTCTACGCTGAACCGTACGGCCACACGCATGAAAACCGGAACCCGTCCCAGCTACGTTCCGCCGCACTGACGCTCGTCGTACCTCTGCTCGCACGCTTGCGGGCGGGTAGGGGGCGGGGGGCGGATGGGCGGACGGGCGGGCGTACGTGGGAACGGGCGGGCGGACGGGTGGTCGGGCGGGTAGGGAGTCGGAGCAACGCTTGAAAGACGCGCAGATAGATGTCAGATTCTCCCGTAGGGAGGTCTGGCAAGGTGTTAGTTTAGGCGGCGGAGTTGTACGGGCCAGTCTGTGTTACAGCTTTGCCAGGGTAGCTCTTACGAGCTGCCCAAACTGAGGACCAGTTTTCCTCACAGGAGGAGGCTGGTGGGGCCTAGGGTGTTAGGGGTACAACGGTTGGCTCTTTCACAGAACGGGTGTTTTCCGTTCTGCGTTTGAGTCTGCCGCCTTTGGGCGTCTCCCTCTGAGATGTCGGTTAGGATTTCTTTTTTTTATATGTCCGTGTGTGTAACTGTTGCCTTTTAGCCTGTTGTGTTCCTGAGCAGCAAGAAGAGGCGGCTGTGGTGACCCGCCCGATGCGGAAGGCTTCTGGGCCCTGTCGGCGGGGGCGCACCTCTCTGGCTGACTGGTTGACCAGGCTTTGACCAGGTGGCTGGGAGGCGCATCTCGCTGGGCGGGGTCTGGGGCCCTCCGTCTTGGGAGGTCGCTGCAGCAGGAGGAGGTAACTACTGCTGGTTTTGTAAGGCATTGTGGTTGAGAGCACCTTGCAGCTGTAACGCGAATTTCGTTCCGTAATAAACAATGTACCGCCATGCTGCCTGTCCTTCCTCCCTCCCAGCACTGTGTACGTCTGTGTGTGTGTGTGTGTGTGTTGCTTAATTCTCCCTCCCAGCACTGTGTACGTCTGTGTGTGTGTGTTGCTTAATTCTCCCTCCCAGCACTGTGTACGTCTGTGTGTGTGTGTTGCTTAATTCTCCCTCCCAGCACTGTGTACGTCTGTGTGTGTGTGTTGCTTAATTCTCCCTCCCAGCACTGTGTACGTCTGTGTGTGTGTGTGTTGCTTAATTCTCCCTCCCAGCACTGTGTACGTCTGTGTGTGTGTGTGTGTTGCTTAATTCTCCCTCCCAGCACTGTGTACGTCTGTGTGTGTGTGTGTGTTGCTTAATTCTCCCTCCCAGCACTGTGTACGTCTGTGTGTGTGTGTTGCTTAATTCTCCCTCACTGCACTGTGTATGTCTGTGTGTGTGTGTTGCTTAATTCTCCCTCACTGCACTGTGTACGTCTGTGTGTGTGTGTTGCTTAATTCTCCCTCACTGCACTGTGCGTACGTCTGTGTGTGTGTGTTGCTCTGTCTCTGTCTCTCAATCTCTGTCTCTGTCTCTCAATCTCTGTCTCTCTATCTCTCAATCTCTCTGTGTCTTTCTCTCTCTCTAGTTAGTAAAGAACGGGCAACGTTTGCCATGGAAGACTCTACAGTATAAGACTCTACAGTATACATAAGACTACAGTGTACATCCCAACCCTCTACGGCCGTTGCTGCTCCACCCGGGCATTACCACATCCACTCGAGTCTCCAAGAAACCTCCACGGCCGAGCTTCAACCACAGAACACACCGCTACCGTTGATGAGGTTCCACGCCCCGGACTACCGCCATGTTAGCCTCGATAATAGTCCTCGGCGCACTTATTCTGAGACGTCCTGGTGAGTGAGTGCCCTAATTGCCTTCATGGATAATGTCACAGGTATCCAATGGTTCAGGTGTGATGTCAGATATTTTTGTTATTGTGTCGTAAATATCCAGTGATTATTTCCGACTCGCTGAATGTTCATCGCACACAGTTTGTCTTTGAGTAAAAACACTAATTAATATCCATGATCGGTTAGGTTACAAACTCCCTCGATTTCAGACTGGAGAGCTACACAACACTGGTCATCCGCTGAGTGGTTGATTTCCTGGTCTACCGGCCCCAGGAGGAGTGGTCGATTGCCTGGTCTACCGTGGATGTGAGTGGTTGATTCCCTGGTCTACCCCTGGATGACGCGGCTGTTCCTATGCAGGGGAGGACTCACACAAGCGATAAGGTAAGGTTTTAATGGCTGGGCTTACAAGAAGTTTTAATAGCTGGGTTCAAGAGAGGTTTTAATGGCTGGGTTTACAAGATGTTTTAATAGCTGGGTTCAAGAGAGGTTTTAATAGCTGGGTTCAAGAGAGGTTTTACTGGCTGGGTTTACAAGAGGTTTTAATAGCTGGGTTTACAAGAGGTTTTAATAGCTGGGTTCAAGAGAGGTTTTACTGGCTGGGTTTACAAGAGGTTTTAATAGCTGGGTTTACAAGAGGTTTTAATAGCTGGGTTCAAGAGAGGTTTTAATGGCTGGGTTTACAAGAGGTTTTAATAGCTGGGTTCAAGAGAGGTTTTAATGGCTGGGTTTACAAGAGGTTTTAATAGCTGGGTTCAAGAGGTTTTAATGGCTGGGTTTACAAGAGGTTTTAATAGCTGGGTTCAAGAGGTTTTAATAGCTGGGTTCAAGAGAGGTTTTAATAGCTGGGTTTACAAGAGGTTTTAATAGCTGGGTTCAAGAGAGGTTTTAATGGCTGGGTTTACAAGAGGTTTTAATAGCTGGGTTCAAGAGAGGTTTTAATAGCTGGGTTCAAGAGAGGTTTTAATAGCTGGGTTCAAGAGAGGTTTTAATAGCTGGGTTCAAGAGGTTTTAATAGCTGGGTTCAAGAGAGGTTTTAATAGCTGGGTTCAAGAGAGGTTTTAATAGCTGGGTTCAAGAGAGGTTTTACTGGCTGGGTTTACAAGAGGTTTTAATAGCTGGGTTCAAGAGAGGTTTTAATAGCTGGGTTCAAGAGAGGTTTTAATAGCTGGGTTTACAAGAGGTTTTAATAGCTGGGTTCAAGAGAGGTTTTAATAGCTGGGTTCAAGAGAGGTTTTAATAGCTGGGTTCAAGAGAGGTTTTAATAGCTGGGTTCAAGAGAGGTTTTAATGCCTGGGTTTACAAGAGGTTTTAATGCCTGGGTTCAAGAGAGGTTTTAATGGCTGGGTTCAAGAGAGGTTTTAATGCCTGGGTTTACAAGAGGTTTTAATGGCTGGGTTTACAAGAGGTTTTAATGACACATATCTACTGAATGTTGCTGTGTTATGTATCTTGACATGCTCTCAGGGTAAGGAGTGTTCTGATATGGTTCCTTCCCCCCCCAGCACCTGTCGGACCTGGAGACTCCCCCCTGAGCCTGACGGTGGAGCTGTGGGCCCTGCACCAGACCCCCACACCCCCCCACACCACCCACAGCAGGGGCAGGGCGTTGAGACTCCCCCCACAGGCTAAGACAGGGAGGGACTTGAAGATCCAGGTTTTTGTCATCTGCACAGGAATTGACACTATAGACAATAATTGACAATATAGTTTCCTTTTTTGTGTGTGCCCTTGAGCTGTCTCCTTTGTTGTAGAAAAAAATACTTGGCGAGGCTTTCATAGGCGTTTTGGGCATTTCCAGGGGTAGTTTAATGACCCTGGTTGTAGTCTGACCCTTCCTCTGCGCAATGAACTTGAAAAAACACTCATAAAAACACAGATATTAACCCAGTAGCAGTGGCGATCATGTTTCTTAATGGTCCCTCCAAGCGAGAAAAATGAGAAAAAATCGCCCCTCACACAAACCATTTCATATATATCAAAGCATTTGCGATCAGATTATGTATCATCTATTTTTGGGGGTTTATATCATGGTACAAATTTGGCCTGTCGCTGCTACATGGTAAAGCCACAAATTTGGCCCGTCGCTGCTACCGGGTTAACCTCCTTATCGTGTTAAAATCCCTGTATCTCGCTGTTATCTTCCTCTCCCTCTATATTATTTGTCAATCTCTCTCTTTCTCTCTCTCCCACAGATGTCTAAGGTTCCGCCCATGCAGCTGAAGGGTGCCAATGCCTACACATGCATCGACCACAGGTGTGCGCTGGACATTGCCTACAATTCATGGTGCAAATGGTATGTTGGAGGAATTCTTTGATGTATTTGAGGGACTGGGATGCCTGCTGGATGGTACAGGTAAATTACTTGGCTCACAACTGAGAGAGCCCGGGTTCAATTCCCGGGCAGAGTGGAAAAATTTGGGCGGCTTTTCCGATACCCTACGCCCCTGTCCACCCAGCAGTGAATGGGTACCAGGTATTAATCGGGGGTTGTGTCCCGTCTCCTGGGGTCTGTTCCCTTCTCCTATAATCCTTTCCTCTTCTGTCTCTCTCCGGCATATGACCACAGATGTTGCACCCACTAAACAAAACTTTCCTTCCTTCCCCTTCTGTCTCTCTCCGGCATATGACCACAGATGTTGCACCCACTAAACACAACTTTCCAACAGTTGAATTACAGTTTGGTCCAAGTGCTGTCCCTGTGGCTCACCCTCCTAG